>NW_007727206.1:338464-366173 GCF_000696425.1 Galeopterus variegatus
AAAAAAAAAAAAAAAAAAAAAAAAAAAAAAAAAAAAAGAAGAGAGAAGACCCATATAACAAAAGTCAGAAATGAAAAAGGAGACATTACAGCTGATACCACAGAAATACAAAGAATCATTACAGACTTTTATAAACAACCATATGCCAACAAATTTGAAAACTTGGAGGAAATGGATTAATTTCTGGACACCTACAGACTACCAAGACTGAACCAAGAAGACATATTAAATCTGAACAGACCAATAACAAGCAACAAAATTGAAACAGTAATTAGCAGTCTCCCCATAAAGAAAAGCCCAGGACTGATGGTTTTACTGCTGAATTCTACAATAAGGAAAAGCCCAGGACTGATGGCTTTACTGCTGAATTCTACCAAAGCATTAAAGAGGAATTAATACCAATTCTCTTCAAACTATTCCAAACAATGGAAACAGCAACCATTCTTCCAAACTCATACTGTGAGGCCAGCATCACTCTGATACAACCACCAAAGGTACAACAATAAAAGGAACTACAGGCCAGTATCTCTAATGAACATAGATGCAAAAATCCTCAACAAAATATTAGCAAACATAATACAGCAACACTTCAAAAAGATTATACACCATGATAAACTGGGATTCATCCCAGGGATGCAAGGATGGTTCAGCATACACAAGTCAATTAAGATGATACACCACATCAACAAAGTCAAGGGCAAAAACCAGGTGATTATCTCAGTAGACACAAAAAATGCATTAGCTAGAATTCAACATCACTTCATGATAAAGACTCAGCAAATTAGGTATAGAAGGAAAGCATCTCAACATGATAAAAACCATAGATGACAAATCCACTGCCAGTATCATCCTGAATGGGGAAGAGATAAAAGTTGTTCCCTTAAGAACAGGAACAAGACAAGGATGGTCACTCTCACCAATCCTATTTAGCATTGTATTGGAAGTACTAGCCAGAGCAATTGGGCAAGAGAAAGAAATAAAGGCAACCAGATTGGAAAAGACAAAGTCAAATTGTCCCTGTTTACAGATGACATGATCCTACATATAAAAAGGTCTAAAGACTCTACAGAAAATTTCATCGATAAACAATTTCAGCAAAGTTCCAGGATACAAAATCAACATACAAAAATTGGTAGCATTTCTATACTCCAGCAACAAACTAGCAGAAAAAGAAATCAATTAAGCAAGCCCATTTACAATAGACACCAAAGTAAATAAAATACCTGGGAATAAAGTTAACCAAGGAGGTAAAAGATCTCTACAATAAGAACTACAAATCACTCTTGAAAAAAATTAAAGAGGACAAAAAAGGATGGAAAGACATTCCGTGCTTTTGGATTAGAAGAATTGTGAAATGTCCATACTACCCAAAGCGATCTACAGATTTGATGGAACCCCCATCAAAATACCAATGACATTCTTAACAGAAATAGAAAAAACAATCCTAACATTCATATGGAACAATAAAAAACCCAAATAGCCAAAGCTATCCTGAGCAAAAAGATAAAGCCAGAGGCATAACACTACCTGACTTCAAATTATACTACAAAGCTATAGTAACCAAAACAGCATGGTACTGGCATAAAAACAGAAACAGAGAACAATGGAACAGAATAGAGAACCCAGAAATCAATGCACACACAGCCAATTGATCTTCAACAAAGGCAAGAAGAACATACATTGGGAAAAAGACTGCCTCTTCAATAAATGGTGCTGGGAAAAGTGTACATGTATGGATGAATGAAACTAGACTTGTGCCTCTTGCGATGTATCAAAATCGACTCAAAATGGATTAAACACAAATATAAGACTTAAAACTATAAAACTCCTAAAAGAAAACATAAGGGAAACATTTCAGGAAAGAGGACTGGGAAAAGACTTAATTAATATAACTCCAAAAACACAGGCAACATAAGGAAAAATAAACAAATGGGATTATATCAAACTAAAAAGATTCTGCACAGCAAAAGAAACAATTACCAGAACAAAAAGACAACCTACGGAGTGGGAGAAAATATTTGCAAACTATGCCTCCAACAAGGAATTAATATCCAGAATATACAAGGAACTCAACAGTAAAAAAAACAAATAACCTAGTTAAAAAATGGGCAAAGGAGTTGAATAGTCATTTCTCAAAGAAGATTTACAAATGGCCAACAGACACGAGAAAAAATGTTCAACATCATTTAGCATCAGGTAAATGCACATTGAGATATCATCCCACCCCAGTTAGACTGGCTATTACCAAGAGACTAACAAGTGCTGGTGAGGTTGCAAAGAAGGGGGAACCCTCTTACAGTGTTGGTGAGAGTGTTAATTGGTGCAGCCATTATGGAAAATAGTATGGAGTTTCCTCAAGCAACTATAGATGGAACTTCCATAGGATCCAGCAATTCCACTGCTGGGTATACACCCAAAGGAGTGGAAATCATCATGTTGAAGGAATACTTGCACTCCCATGTTTATTGCAACTCTATTTACAATAGCCAAGAATTGGAACCAGCCTAATTGTCCATTGTCAGATGACTAGATAAGGAAAATGTGGTATATTTACAATGGAGTAGTACTCTGCCATAAAAAAGAATGAAATACTGCCATTCACAGCAACATGGATGAACTTAGGGAAAATTATATTAAGTGAAATAAATCAGGCACAGAAAGAGAAATACCGGATGTCCTCAGTCCTAAATAGTAGCTAAGAAAAAAAAAAAAAAGACAAATGGAAAGTTACAACAATCACAATAACATGTTGAACTTTCAAAAAGAGACAACAGAACTGAGACAACAGAACTGAGGTTATGGAGATGGAAGAGGGAATAAAGAAGGAATTGGCAAAGAGGCACGAAAAACAATTACATTGTACAATGTTGAATATACTAATTATCCTTATTTGAGGATCACATATTACACACAGTTATCGATATTCAACTCCCACAGATATATTCAATCAACTTAACTATGTTCAGTAAAGAAATAAAGAGAAGGGGGATTTAAAAAAAAGAAAGAAAAATAGTAATTTGAGATGCAAAGGATGTTTGTTATAAACAACTGTGTGTTATAGCATTTTTAGATTGCAAACAATCTAAAGATTCAAAAGAGAAATAATAAATTGAATTTTGATTAGGTGATGTAATATGTAGCCACTGAAAATCTTACTTTTGAAAAATGATTAAATGTGGAAATGCTCACAATATCATAAGTTAAAAATATAGAATAACATAATATACATAATAGGCAATATGTGTTTTGTAAAAATATATGTATATTTATATATAAAAACCTGGAAGGAAATATTCAAATAGGTTCAGAGTGATTATTCCTGGGTGGTAGGTTAAATGAGTGATTGTTTTCTTTTTTCATATTTCTATATCTTATAATTTTCTGTGTTGAACATTTACCACTTGTAAATTCAATAGCTATCCAATAAATGTTAATTTTTTCTAGGAAGGTGAGGTACTATTTTTATAAGTTAAAAAGATATAGGAAAAAATAGTTAAACATCTTCTTTGTAGGTTACATAAAATGTGTGTTGGGTTTTGAAATATCTATCAGTCTTATAGATAACCAGTAGGAAATTACTTTTAAAAAGTATTTCTGGTTTGCCTTGTTCCATAAAGGATTAGAATCAGCTAATAAAAATACATAATATATAAGGTATGTATTAAATTGTTGAAAAGGTGGGGAAAAATAATAGAGCTGCAGGGTAAGATACACAGAAAACAGTGCCTGAGCAAAGAAGACAGTTCATGATCTGTTACAGGATTAATTGTGTGTAAGATGCAGGGTGGGAGAGACAGGAAAGCATCAATTTTTTTAGGTATTGAAAAATAAAATAATTATCTCTTAATTTTAATTTTAAACAATTAAGTTGTGATACGTCTTCAAAATTCTGGTTGACATAAGTGTAAAATGTGTTGTTGACAGTTGTAAAACCTCACACAGTAAACAATTTTAAATATTAGGTAAATAAATGAATATGCTTCCCATTTACTAGATAAGAACTGACATTACAACTTTCAGTGATGTTGGCGTATGTTCTGTACCTTTTCTGTTGAATAGAGTAGCTGTTAGCCATATGTGGCTCTTGAGCACTTGAAATGTGGCTAGTGCAATTGAGATATTGAATTTTGCATTGTATTTAATTTTAATTAATAAAAATTTAAATAGTCACATGTAGCTAGAGGCTACCATATTGAACAGCATAATTTTAGACTAGTGGTTTCATAAACAGCTATATGTTTTTATAACTGAGATTAACAAAACTAATTCAGATCATAAAATATTTTAATTGGTATGTAGGGCCTTTTGTTAGATGCAGAAAAAGACAATGGAAGAAAAACAAGTTTTATACAATTACATATGAAAATAGCAGTTTACTAAATTTAAGTTCTTATAGTATTTTATTAAAATGTTTGTTTATTTCTTCATTTCAGAAATAAAATTAGTGGCTCTCTACCCTGCGGATAGGCTGTGGAGCAGAGGAAAGGGTTGAGAATATAAAAATCTCCAAGCTTTTTCCTTTTTCTTTTTTTTTTTTTTTTTCTTTTAACATTCTACAAGTTTTATCCTGTCCCCTACAAGCAATACAAAATATTCATGGGATTATATTACCTATATGAATACATAAAGACAGAAAAATAGTTGGGAACAAGAAATTTAAGATAATTTATTTTAAAATAATTTTTAATTTACAGATTTAATTCAGAAATAGAATGATGCCCATCAACCAATCTGAGTAACAAGAAAGTTTTTTGTTTTTGTTATTTTTTGGCAGCTGGTGGGTATAGGGATCTGAACCCTTGACCTTGGTGTTATAACACTGCGCTCTAACCAATTGAGCTAATGGGCCAGTCCAGAAGACAGTTTTTATATGGTTAAAATGCTCAAAACAGAATATCCAATTAGATTCCTTATGGCAAGGTAATGAGTATTTATTTCCTTACTCTCCATGTTATAAATTTTCCTAAAGTCTCTCTAAGAATTACTGAATATAGGGATTTTAGGTTGATGTCAGAGTACCAAATTTGGATCATACACTCTTTCCTACATTACCAAGCAAAAATTTATTTTAAATACTCCAAAAAATCAGTTGTAGCAAACAAAACAAGAAGTCAGGGTCCAACCTAATTGCATAAATTTATATGTACTTTTATTAACATATATGTTTCTATATATGCTTTGTGGGTTTTTAAAAATTTACACAAACTCTATCATGCTGTTTATGTCACTCAACATGATTTTTTCATTCAACATTATGTTCTAGATCTATCCATGCTACTTCATATCAATCTCACTTATTCTTTATAATAATATATTATTCTATTTTATGTTTATATAAGTTTATTAATCTATTTCCTATTGATATATAATTAAGTTATTTCTATCATTTTATTACTAAAATGCTCAATGATCGTGTGTCTCTTTGTGCATGTCTGTGAGATTTTCACAACTTCCAAATTGTTCTCTAAAGTTTTTTTACAGTAGTAAAACTGGTAAACTGTTAACTTTCTACTGGCAGTGAGTGAGAGTTTCTCTGCTCTCTTGACAACGTTGGTATTTTTAGACGTTTTGTTTGTTTGCCTGTCTAATGGGTGGGAGATGATAAGTGGTTTTAATGTACATTTCCTTGGTTGCTAATTCTTTGTACTTTCCTACATTGCTTGAAGTTATTTTTTTAATTATTTTTCCTTTTTAAAAACATTCTAGAATATGTATGCTGGAAAACTCTTTATGTTTTTCAAGATTATGAACTACAAGTTGAAAATTTTGCAGTAAAGTAATATATGAAATGGAAAACATGTAGTTATCACTTGGGCTGAGAAAGAATTGCAACTTAATAGGGATAGACGAAAATTAGTGCATAAAACATAAGAAGCTCAGAGAAAGCTGTGGTATTAATGTCCTTGAGAACAGCACAAAATAGACCCACTGAGATTCATCCAGGAAGTTTCTATGGTTCAGCTCAATAAGTATCCATTGAGTATCTCTTTCGTACTTGTTATGGTATGGTGCTGGTTTTATAAAAAGTGCAAAAATTATATGTTACATATAATCCCTAACCCTCAAGAAATTTACAGGCTCAGTGGGAAAATGAGATTATATGTATGTGAAATGTTGATGAATATTAATCTGCATGGGAACAAATACCAAAATATTTATCACAGATGAATGTGAAATGGGAATTCAGAGAAGAGAGAGCTATATAAAAATATACACTGTAAAGATTATCTAGTCCTCTTTTATGTACCTCTTGCGTACTGTACCATAGGTTTTACATATACATGTGATAAACAAAGTAAGACTAAATTTCAGATTCTTGGTTCCTTCACATACCTCAGTCTCTTAACATTAGTGCTCGTATGGAATGCAGTTTTATGACTGCAACAATAAATGAAATGTAAATTTTAATAAAGCTAAAAATTAGAAAAAAACATTAGTGCTCTTTTTACTGTATCATGATCTGGGGAATAGCATAGATATATTTCTGAAAGATTATTGATAATATATAGATGGTACCATATCTACATGTAGAGTATCTATAGTAGTATATTGTACGGAATTTCAATTAATTGTATGTAGAACTGTATATAGAATCATCTCATCTGCATCAGTTTTGACCTTGTCAAAGAGGTCATCCATGACTACTTTTCCCTGTTTTAGAAATGTCAATATTGTCATGACTTTATTTTTAAGTTAATTTTAAAGCATCAATTTTCAGTACATTGGAAAGTTCTAGTGCTGCTAATATTTTTAAAAATTGTTCATGTTTTACCACAGGGGTTGAATAATGTGTTATTCTGTTTTCTTAGGAACTTCCTGCGCCATTAATTGAAGAAAATAGTAAAAAAGAATTTGATAAAGATGAAGGCAATTGTAAAACACTGGAATCTAATATTAAGATGAAAATAGCTTGGCGTTACCAGTTGTTACCCAAGATGGAGGCAAGTCAACATACAAAGTATTTCTAAAATTTGCAAATGCATTTTTTTTAAATAGACTCTCTTGTGGTATACCTGTTATTCTTTAAATGTAGTACAATGTATATTTGTTTATTTAAATAACTAGATGTTTTGTTTGTAGAATATTTGATCAAGATGACATTTTTTACAAATAAAATTATGGCAATTTTTTTTTTACCAAAATAGATTATTTCATTTCTTCCATAATTTCCATGTAGAATCCTTTATTCTAGGATTGCAAGCCAGAGAAATTAAGCCATTTCTATCCAGTACGTTTATCTATAACTGTTTGTTGTAAGTGGTGGTTCTTTGGAATTACTATTTTTATTACTGTACGAGTACATTTTCAACCATTACATTTTCAAACTAAGCTATCTGTTAACCTCAACTATCCAGAATAGACTAAGAGACAATATGAAGGGAAAATATCTGGGAAGTCCAAACAGATGTCAGTAAATTTGTCCACTATAGCTCATATATTCTGCTCCTGATGAAGGCTCTGTTTATTTATTAGCACCCTCATTTGATTGTTTACTTCATTCACTTTTCAGAACACTTTAATGTCTACCAGACATTATCATAATAGTAGAAAAGACAGGAAAATTCTAATCTGAATAAGACATAGTTCCCATAGCCCACTCTTCTCTAGTCTTCCATGTTGACATCAGTGTTACCTTTCCTAAGGATAGAAATATCTTTGTTATTTGACTTCAAATGCCTCCTTTGATTTCCTATTTTCACCACCCCCTCCTTAATGTATGGCAGACTATCAATCCTAGTACTCTCTTGCCAAGCTCAGACACAGCCTTAGAATTCTTTTTGGCAGAATGTTCTGTGAGGTCACTACCAGTTAGTTAATAAAAGTATGTGAATAAAATTTGTTTACTATTAGAAGCCTGTAATATGAAATACAAACTTAATATTGTATACAAAATCTATACAACCTCATCCGAGCCTAACTTTTTGGCATCTACCCCCTGTGTATATAAAACACTATATTTATTCATCCTATGAGAATTGCTCCGTGAATTGCTTGTATTTCTGCTGGTAATGCTTTTTACTTTCTTATTCACCAAGTCATCATTCTCCAAGTGCACATGTTACTATCTGAGCTTTCCATACATAATTATCTACTTTCTTATCTTTTTCTGTAGTACTTAATATGTTTTAAAGTATTCCTTTCACATTGTTTTATAGTTAATTGTTAGTATTACTTTCTCCTCTACCAGACTGAGAATTCTCTGTGAGGGCAGAGAACTTTTTTTATTGTCTCATATACTCATATCTTCAGCACCTATATTAATGCCCAAATAATTAATAAATGTTTAGTGAATGATAAATGTATTTATTCATTCAGTCAGCAAATATTGATTAAGCTCCAGCTGTGTAGCAGGTATAAAACATGTTGTAATGGGTGCATATTAAGCAATGGTGAATTGTCCTAATTTAGATGTGGAAACTATTTGAATAACACAATTTTTAAGGTGAGATTTAAATGACTGAAAAACTACAAACTGTAGAGAGGACATTTGTAAATCATAGAATAAGGACTAATTTTCCTTATATGCAATTAACTTCCAAAATGAATAAGGAAAAGTTTACAACACAATTTTTTTAAATGGGCAAAAATATAAGAAGGAAATTTGAGTGGCTCTTAAGCATACAAAAACAGATGCCCATTTTAGTTTTAATAGGAGAAATGCAAGTTAAACCTGCACTGACCTGCCATTTTTCTCTTATCAGATTGACAGTGATCTAAAATGTTTAGTTAGATAGTATTAGCAAGAGTTCAAGAACACTAGTACTCTCATTCTTTGCTGGTATAAATGTAAATTAGGTACAACTTCTGTGGAGGGTAATTTGGTTAGCACCAAATTCAAAATTACAAAAACATTTATCTTTTGATCCTTTTGGAAATTTACGTCATGAATATTTTTATTCAGATGTAGAATGAAATATGTATAAGCTATTCATGCAGCATATTTTTAATAGCAAAAGACTAAAAATAATCTAAATATCCATAGCAATTAGTTAAATAAGTTATGGTATACCTCAAGAGTAGAATATTACACATTTCTATTAAAAAAGAAAAGGAAATTCTATATAATCAAAAGTTGTAGTTTGTATGTAATTGAGAACCTAATACAGGAGACCAGAATAAATGTAGTTAGTCTGTTTAGGAAAATGTGAGTTAAGTGATAGAGATTAAAGCAGGTAAGAGATGTAGGACTAGCACTTGAGAAACCCTAACAGCAAAGACCTTCTTGTCTTTACTCTGGCGGATTCATTTAAGTAACTGGGCTTAATTGTGACTTGTGAAGAGAGACTATGTTCTAATTATTCTTTTGCTGTGTTCCAAAAAGTCAGTAATGAACATACACTCTAAGTTAAATTTAGCTTTTTGCTAAAGATAATATACTAATTCAGTTTTAGATTACGTATAACTTGTTTCTTCCATTTTCTTTTTTTTTTACCCTTATCTCAGCTAAATTTTGTTCTTTTCATTGATCATTAACAATCTTCAAGTGAAATTGTAGTGAAAATGCAACTGAAACTGAAATTTTAAGCCTTCTCTCTTACTGCTTGTTATGAAATTTGTTTCTAGTACGAGAGAAAATTATTTGTTTCTTTAGAAGTTCATTGTTTCTTTATAAATTATAATTATAGATACTATTTCTGCCCTCTTTCATGTGTGAGTAATGCTTATTCCATTCCTCCTTTTAGAGTATGATGTACCTGCTGTCAGCTTGATTATCTATGGGGGTAAACGTCCCCAAGGTTGTATATTAAAAAATCCAGTGGTCAGTTTTCTAGGTTTAAGGTGTGAGTGTTTTGAAAGTTGTGCTCTTCTTACAACGATCTTCTCCAGATTACTTATTCTTCCATTTTCTTCAGATGTCTGCTAAAATATTACTTTTTCAGGAGTGACTTCCTTTGTCACTCCATATAAAATAAAACTGCTCTCTCTCTGTCATCTCCTTTCATTGCTTTATTTTTCTTCAAGGCACTTAACATCATTAACGCTAGCAGATAATTTATCTATTATCTGCTCCTTCTATTAAAATGTGAGCTCAATGGAAGAAAAGGGCTTTGACTATTTTGTTTTACTGGCATATAGTGGTTGCTCAATAGTTATTTGTTAGATGCATGAATGAATGAAGTATACAATCTAAATTAAATGTTAAACTGAGTTAAGTTGCATTAATTAATATAAATAAAATAATATTTTAAGTTTATAGTCAATGGTCAAACTTAAGTTTACTTGTATTTACAAGTGAGGTCTGTCAAGTTGAGAAAATAGAATTATCTCTGGCTTCTTTGCTTTTCTTTGAAACATCACAAGCATGTATATTCACCTGTCGTAGTAATTTTATATATGATGATTTGCCAAAACTGATAGGTTTTGGTGATCACTCATCATCATCTACTTTATAAATCTAAGCCTTACTTTACCATTCTTAGTTTAAAAAAAAAAAAAACAAGAAACCTTGGGTTTTCTATATTTTACATGAGACAAAATGCACTTAATATAATTATGGCTTAAAATTAAACACGTGGTCCAAAACTGGTGCGTTGATTATCAGAGAGGCCTTTTAGTCACCAAGTCTTAAGAGTGTAGTAATGTTCCCATTTAGGGAATGCAAAAAAGGATAAGAATATACAGACGTAAATCAATAACAATAGCTCAGTAAAGTATAAAACAGTGCTTCATCCAGTTGAAAAAGTATATAGTTTTAAAAAGCTCCCCTTCCTTCACCATGTGATTTTGATTCTCCCTCCAAGGTGGACATGCCCTGTCTAATCATCCATCCCTAGTTCCTCCTCACCCCATGAATTGCTAGCCTACAGTATATTCTGAGATTTAATTTCTTTAGTATTGTAGAGCTCTACCATGGCCTACAGTGTCTCCAGCAATTCATGACAGTGTATTAGGTCTTTATAATTTTAAATTCTCATTACACTTTAGCCTTTTATCTTAGTGGTTCAGATGACCAACAAATATCATTTTTTCAGTAGGCCAATGTAATTATGAAGGACAGTGATGAATATTCGAATTCTCTAGGAAGTCATTACACAATAATATAATTAACAACATTATGTAGTGCTTTACAATTTACACGATTCACAATTTATGTAATATACACAATTTACAATTCATTGCCAGTATTGCATTAGATTCTCACAACAGCCTAGTAAAATAATTATTAACTCTGGTTTCTAGTGATCAAAATGAGGCTCAAAGTGGTTTAGTAACTATGTGGGTCCTTGCTTTCTGTTATGCTGTACTGAGGAACAAGAAATGGTAAAAAAAAAAAAATGTCTTATATAATATGACTATTTATTTGTGGTGCAGCTTTTCTCTGAAAGTTTTGCTTCTTTTTAACACACTGGAGGTGGAATATGGTATTGTTTTGTTGCTCTGTTTCCTCCTGTATCTCCGTCAGAGTTCATTTTCTTTTAGCATAGTAAGTTTTTACTGAACCATTCCATTTTACTTTCTTCCGCAGATGACAAAGTTAAAAGGTAGTATATGAACGTGAAATAGAAGTTTTCATAATGTAAAACTAAAACAACACGTTCTTCCCAAACTAAATAAACTAATTATTGATGATAGCCTGATTTTTTTTATGGAATTGATGACAGTTTTTTGTGGATAATTATCAATTATTATTATTATTATTATTATTATTATTATTATTATTATTGTTATTGTTATTGTTATTATTATATTTACATCATTTAGTTATCTTTTTAGAGGAAATATTTAAGTCTTTATTTTACAGGTCTAGGCCTGAAAAGATTTCAGTGTTTCAAAAATCTGGTTATATTTTAATGCTATGTGTCTTAGGTAGAAAAAACTTGCAAAATTGTTTTTTCCTCTAAGAATATATTTACTTTTATTTTATCTTTTTATTGAGAGATTAAAGTTATTCATAAGTAATGAAATTTTCATGTCTACCATGTGAATATTTTAGCTACCATATCTAAATTTAACTTCTAAATTAATTAATAACTTAATTGTAATTGGAAAAGCTTCCAATTTTATTTTTATACTTTTATGAATTATTTGTGTTCTGTATATAAACTGTCACAGCATGAGATCAATTTTCTGCCTTGATTCATCCCAAATCTGAGATTTCTATGACATTAATATTGCAATTAGAAACATTAATACAGATGGCAATTTAAAAAGCATACTTTGCTTCTTGGCAATTTAGCATATTTCTCCAAGTGCATAGGACTTCAGGAACCTTCAGTCCACTAATAAATTTATTAACTCAAACTTAAAAGAAGTGAAAAGTCTCTCTTTCTTTCTCTCTCCCCAGGGCCAGTCTGCTAAAATAGATTATTCATGCTTATTTGATTCAGGTAGGCTTTTGCAAGCTTCCCTACTAGGCCTGGGAATGTGGTACATTGAGGCCTTTTCAGAGGCTTCTGACATAGACCAAGCTTTTATTGCATGGTGTTTTATTATAGCCAAATCCTAGTCTCCACCCAGTTTGTAGGCACTCTGCTTATTCTTTTGAATCAGGAAAGGTTATCACCTACCTTAATCCATGCTGCATGGATTAAGGACACCAGTGTGCCCCAGGATTCTCAAAGAGGATCCTGGAAACTTCTGGTTTCTTCTTTTTTGCTGTCTTTACTAAATTCTATTGGGCCTTAGGGGGATTTGCATCTAAAATGGGCAACCTGGTGTTTTTCTCAATGAAGACATCAGATCAAAGTTCAGTTAGTCAAGGCCTTTCTAAAACATTAAGGGGGCTTGGACTTACACAATAAAAAGATGAGCTCTAGCAGAGATTGCAGTAAAAACATTCTGATCTATAATCCGGATAAAGAATAGATTATAGGCCAAAGAACAGACCTTGTTTAAATTGCTTTGGACTAATAACTTTACATTTTAAAACTTCACACCCTATTTTTAAGGAACATATATAATTTATTTGTTAATACTCTCATGGCAAATGGACAAATTATGTTTTGAGCACAATAATTCTGTACGTATTGCATTGAAAGATTAGATTGAAGCCAATTAATAGATCTCTTTCATTAATGAAAATAAATAGTACCTTATGGAGGGATGAGCAGTCATTTTATTTAGAAACTAAATGTCAAACCTGTGGACTCTGAATCTGAGAAAAGCATTTCTATTAGACTTTAAAATGTTTTATTCCATGTTACTACATAATTTGATGTTTGTAGGAATTTAAGAATATGAATTCATGAAGTTTTTTAAATACAAATATCTATTGCCAAGCAAATATGTGTTTCTCATCTAAAATTAAAAAGTTGTTACTTAGTAAGATAAGGATCTACTATATGTAGTTCTTCAATTTCTGCAGAGATTATCAAGTTTTGTTGAATGTTCTGATACTTCTCTATTTTGTAGCTTTCAGGACCATGGAAATTATATAAGATTAATTCAAAGCTTTTATTAGAAATTATTGCCAGGTGGAATTTGTTAATAGTTCAGCTTTGGTTAGAGCTGTATATATATTTCTAATATGTTGAATGAAAGAAATCAGCCGGGAGTTCATTCAAAACACTCTAATAATAATATATTAGTAGACATTACTATACTGTGTAAATAAATTCAGTGTCAATAGTTATTAGAGTTTCTTATGAGAAAGATAATTTGTTGGAGAAATTGTTAGTAGAGAACACAAAAGAGGAATTATCAATGAACTAATGATCATGCCAGGTTTCGATTGATCTAATGTAACTTTTATGCATTCTTCCACTTAGTCATGTGCCTTGTTTCTGTATGGAGTATTGCAGTACATTTTATGCTATAAGCTTAATTTTAGGTTTGTAAGAAATATAGAATATGCATATGCATTGTCTTGTGAGAATTTAGTTTTAAAATGATACTCTGTTTCATGTATTTAAATAGCTTGTTTCTTTTGGGCCCCTCAATGAATTAATTTGGCTTAAGTTTTTGTTTAGTTATTAGATACTGTGTATTTAATTTGTCACTAAAACGTGGAATCTTGCATATTAATTAGGAATTGTATATATTAAGTTTTTGAATTTAAGAAGGTAAACAGTATAGTAAAAAAAAAACAGGTGTGTAAATCCTTATCAAACTTACAGAACGACTATAAGTAAAGAAACATGAGAGATGAAAAGGTTGATTTCTAACTATAGATAGTTCAAAATAATAAAGAGTGTTGTATGCTTCTTTGAAATTGAAAAAGTATGTGTATATTGTCTCTTCTTTATTAGCATTAAAATGCATAAGTATATTATTGTTTTGCTGGATATAGGACAAATAAATTGTAGTTTAAAAAATATTTTTTAAAAACCAATATGGTTTTTATAGCAGGTTAAACCAACATCATCTTCAAGATTTGGTCACTATTATGATGCATCAAAAAGGATACCACAAGAACTAATTGAGGCTTCAAAATGGCATGGGTTTTTTCTTCCAGAAAAAATATCTTCACCTCTTAAAGTAGAACCCTGGTAAGTTAATGTCCCATGTAATAGCAAATTCTGATTTCAAAGATTAATCGAATGCATTTTTACCACATCTTTTGAAAGAATGCATATCTAAGGATATATATCCCAGTAATAAATGTTAGTTTTCTACATAATATGTAACCTTAATTGTACATATGTTTCATAATATTTCATTATGTGTGGTTTTCTTTTTCTTTTGGTCCTGTAGCTGTTTGACCTCTTACTCTTATTTGCAACTTGAAAAGTCTGGATACCAAATTCACAATACCTGCTTGTTTTATTTTCAAGAAAATGTTCTAAATCAGAGTCTTTCAGCCCCAAATGCAAATAGATAACTGATAAATACTTATTGATAATAATAGCAATGAAAATGATATAAAGTAATGCAGCTTGCTCAATGTTTTTTGATAAGCACTCTGTCAGAAAGTAAACAAGTTAATGTTTTCCAATACTTCTACTTATGGAATAAATAAAACAATCTGTATAATTTTAGGTAACAAGAGGATTTAGAGTTTGATTTTACAGTGAAGAGTTTTAAGTATTAAAACAACCCAGCATGCTTATACTGCTAATAACTTTATTAAGGCAGAACTCTGAATATTACAGGACTTTGTATTGAATAACTTATAAAGTATTTAAAGAACAATCAATTTCCATTCTTATTGCAGTAAGCCATGGAATAGGTTGTCGCCTCTATTTTCCTTAGCATTGTAAAACTATCATTTTCAAAATGAGTTATTAAATGAGATTTAGTAAGCAGGAAATTGTGAACTAAAATGACTTAAAAATCTGTGGTCTCTTTTCTTCAAATAACACCTGAGAACTTAGTGAAGACTATTCTACTTTTCTTATTAAATCTGTTTCAAAAAAAGTTCACTTTTTTATGGGGTTCACCAGTCTATGGCAAGAAACTTAGCAGAAATGGTGTTTTGATGTTGTCTTAGTATTAATAGCTACCATTAATGAATGACTACTAAGTGCCAGTCATTGTACTACAAACTTTGCATTTATCTTGTTTAATCCTTATATTAACGGTATAAAAGTATGTATTCCCATTTTCCAGAAGAAGATACTGAAATTCACCAGAGTGATTTATGTAAGGCTCAGTTGTTATGTTTAGAACCAGATTTAATCTTTCAGATTTATCTCCTTTTCTTTTTGCTTCACTACTTCAGAAAATTTTGGTGTCTTTCACCTTTATCTTCCTGTGTTAATGGAGAAAAGAGCACTGATAAAGGAATTTTTTTAAAAATCAGGGTTTTGCTACTGAGTTCCTCCTACTGTTAACCTTGGGAAAAGCTCGTAAATTCAGTGAAAACCAATCGTGGAAATCAGAGGGGGGTGGGGAATACCAGCTGCACTACTAACATCATTAATTTTTTGTTCAGGTCGAAAGATTACATTGATTATACAAGTTCCCAGTTATGCCACACATTGAACCAAACATATATATACATGCAGGCTTGGGAAATAGATTAAAATAACTTTTCCATAATTTCTCAAACAGTAAATGGTGGAACCCAGATTTAAAGTCAGTTCTCTCTGACTCAAAAATCTGTTTTAACAATAATGCTATACTGCCTCCATTCTTGGAATGCTTGGAATGTTTAGGGAAATAACTAAAATGTACATTAAGTACAACTTATTAAACAAAAAATAATACAGTGTTACTTCTGTCATCAAAAAATATATTTTGATGGCAAAACTTCTTTTACACCAGAAAGTACAAGATTTTTATTTATTCATTCAACAACTGAAGGAAGGTGGGAATTAACATTTGCCAATACCTACTCTAGGTCAGGCACTGTTCCAGGCATTTGACCATGGGATATCTCATTTAATTCCCCCCAGCCTTCCAAGAGAAGTAATATTATTCCCATTGTATAGGAAACTTGAGGTCAGAGTTGCTAAGTAACCTTCCATTGTTGCAGACTGAGTAACTGTGCTAACACTCAAACCCAAGTTTCTAAAACCTCTGCTCTTTTTTCCTATACCATACTGCCTCCATTTACTGAGGCAGTAAATGTTCAACCGATCAACCCAGGTGCCAGAAAAATTACACCAGATCAGCTGTGAGGATATAATCCTATAGTGTTTTAAATGTATATTTTCTGAATGTTTTTGGAGAACTAACAGTTTTGCACAGAATGGGAAAATTTATAGACTTTAATTATCAAGGCAGTATTTCATTTCATAGTAGTTAACTGATAATTCATTTATTTCATATTAAACATAAATGCTTAATTAAATATAATTAAACTTTAAACATGTAATTAAATTAATTTTGAAGATAGGTACTTTACCATGTGAAATTTATTTTAATTTATGAAAAGTGTGTGCTCATTTCACTAAAATGAACTTTACTGGCTCATTTATAAAACAATAAAGCTAGGCCTTACAGTTGTCTATATTTTTCCTATAATTAAGACTAGAGGATATAGCCGTGTCCCACTGTCATATGTGAGGATATAATATATAATTTCATAATTCTGAAGACACTGTTGAAACATGTAATGTTTGGTTTTTTTACAATAAGAAAAAGTAGAGATCATTTAAAATTTGCAGTAACTAATTTATAATTATTAGTAGGTTTGCCTAAGGGAAATGTTCATATAAATACACTTTAAATTTTCAAATTAAAACCTGGGTATAAAAACCTTAGATGTATCACAATAATATTATCAAGCCAGTTTTGTATTCATATTTCACTGTCATAAATCAGATAATTGAGTCACAAAATAATGATAAGAAAGCTGATTTTGAAAATAATTCTGTAGTCTAAGATTTTTTTAATTTGGCATTGTTTTGAATTAAGTTTTACTAACAGGTATGTCTAAGCACAGTTCAATTTCCTCACTAGAAAGATGTTATCATTTTTCAGGGGGGTACAGTGTCTTAGCTTTCTTATTGATTAACAAATCAACTAACATACTGTTTACCCTACTTCTACTAACTGAATGATTATGTCCCCCCCAAATTCTTATGTTGAAGCCCTAACCCCCAATGTGATTGTATTTGGAGATGAGGCCTTTGGGAGGTAATTAGGTTTAAATGAGGTCACCAGGGTGGGGCTCAGGTCTGATGGGATTGATATCCTTATAAAGAGGGAGAGACACTGGAGCTCTCACTCTTTCCTGAGCATGCACTAAGGAAAGGCCATGTGACCACACAGCAAGAGGGCTGCTATCTGCAACCCGAAAGGTGAGCCCTCGTCAGACACCAGATTATATACCAGGTGCAAAGTCTTCAATTAACAGAGAGGAAAACGTCCAGGAGTTTGATAAAGATTGCAACTTAAAAGGGGAATGGCTATGGTTGGCTAGATATAAAAGAAGCACGGATTTGTTTGTTTTGTCTTGCTAGAAAGTGGAGGAGATAGAGTGATTTGAACGTTGCATTGAAGAACAAAGAGGACACCAGCCACACCTCCCAAATATTGAAGAAAAGATTTTGGCTGCAGCTTTATGAATGAGGCTCAGGAACCCACTGCCTTCCAAGGGAAATCCAATGATCCTTTGGAAGGTGGTGGGCACTGTAGCTTTTGTTAAGGTCTAAGGTAACTGCAAAGACTGCAGCAATGGCTATAGAGGGGAGGCTCTTCAGCAGCTTTTTCTGCATAGGAGATATGGGGTGGTTACTAGGTTTAGCATCCAAGATACAATGGAGTGAAAAAGCAAATTATAGAAATAAGATAAATAGCACAATTCTATTTACGTAAAACTTTATATAGCTTATTATCCCAAATTTTTTTCTTTTTTTTTTTTTTCCTTTTTGTGACCGGCTGCACCGCGCTCACTGGAAGTGCATCGCACCGGCCATCTCTATATAGGATCCGAACCGCGGCGGGAGCGCTGCTGCACTCCCAGCGCCGCACTCTCTCCCGAGTGCGCCACGGGCTCGGCCCCCAAATTTTTTTCTAACACTAATTCAGGTGGTGTTAATTTAGGTTCAAAAAACTTACCAATATGCAGTCAAATAAGCTCATGAAAGACTGAAATTAAATCCCCTTCTTAGATGATCTAAGAGATTCACAGTATACGTTTGTATTTGAAAGGCCGTGAGTGAAATTCCAAAATTAAAAAAAAAACATAGTAATAATAACACTTTTTACATTTATTTATTGGAAAAATACTCCCTTTTCAAAACGAAAAACTTTTATCAGCATACTTCTTAACATCCTGCAGTAGTCTTTCTCAATAACATAAAAAAGTGCTGGTACAGAGAGATGTCTGATAGGATGCTCAGCAACCTGTTAACAATGTTCACCTCTGGGTGAGAGATTTTGGAATTTTTTTTATTCTTGTATGTTTTGTGTATTTGAACGTTTGATGAACAAGCATAAGTTTTATAATGGGATGGTTTTCAAATTAATGGGCCTAATCATTTGGGACTAATATCTCACATCAAACTATATTTCCAAAGAGTTAAAGATTCAAATACAGTAAATGAAATTATAAAAGTAATAGAGGAAAATATAAGGAATTGCCTTAAACTCTTGGAGTAGGGAAATGACAGTGAGTATATCTAATGTCCAGATCTAAATACTAAATACCAGTCTTCATTTGAAGAAACCAGGACTGTGGAGAAATGGTTGATTCAAAGGGAAAAAAGAGATAAACCTAAAACATTTTTTTATGTTTAGACATGCTTAAAGAATGATGAGGGCATGTCAAAAGGACACAGAAACCAGCTCAAAGGAGTTTCCACTAGCCAAATTGGGGACAATTTGAACATCAAAATAAGCAATGATAGTTTTGGATGATAACCCATCTAATAAAATAGGAAGCCATATGTACATACTGATATAAATAAATAAAGGAATAAATTGAAAGTTTGTTGAGGAACAAGATATTTATGTAGCCTCAAAATAACTCCCCACAAAATATTTATTAACTACTAAGGGGAAAAGAATAACTTTACAGTGGAGAAGCCTGGCAGACATCGCCTTAGTCAAGTTAACATCGCTGGTAATGGGGCAGATTAAAATCATGTATCATGTGATCGTATGCAATGAGAACTCAGCAATACTTCTGTGATATTTCTACCAAGAATGAGTAATTTAAATCTAATCATGAGGAAACACCAGACAAACCCAAATTGGGAACATTCTACAAAATATCTGGTCTGTAATTCTCAAAAGCGTCAAGATCATCAAAGTCAAGATCAGTCTAAGGAACTTCCAGATTGTAGGAGACTGCAGAGAAGACATGATAAGAAATACATGATTTTTAACTTAGTTATTTTGCTATATTCAGTGCTATTGGGACAACTGAAGAAATTTGAATGGGATCTGAGGATTAGATAGTAGTATCAATTTCCTAATTGTATCAAGCTGCTAGGTCATCTGGTTATATTATTGTTGTGTAGGAGAATATCCTTGTTTGTAGGAATCACACGCTAAATTATTAAGAAGTGGTAGGTCATCATGCCAACAACTTACTCCCCCCAAAAAAAGGTTTTTTTGTTCTATATTTGGAACTTTTCTCTAAGTGTGACATTGTTTTGGAATTTTAAAAATTTAACACAAATGTATGTGTATTACTATCTATTTTGGTAAACTAAGATAATTTTTAAATGGCTAAAAAAAAGTTGAGTGCCCTACTACAAAATGGGCAAAAACTATCAACGGAATGTTCTCAAAAGAAGTTACAGAAGTGTCCAATAAACCTCACTACAACACAGAAATATAAACCAAAATAAAAGAGAGAATTTTTCAACTATCAGATATTTAAAGTGATAATACCCTGCATTAGAGATGGTGTGGAAAAAATAGTCAACTGTGTTAATTGTGGGAGTGTAAATTGTTAAAACAATTCTAGGAAAGGGTATCAAAAGATATCATCGTACCAATTCTTGGAATTTATCATAAAGAAATAATGACACAAGTTACCAAAAATGTGTGTATAGGAGTGGTCATCATAACTCTGTGTGTTATACCGAAAATCTGAAGATAACCAAACATTTGTCAGTATGGATTGGTTGAATAAATTATGTTGTTTCCAAACAATGGAATACCTCACATGGATAGTGGGGAGATAAAGAGATTACAAAACAAAATATAATGTATACCATATAATAAAGTATAAAATATGATATATATTATAGAAGGTGGTCTGTAGGGGTACATAGCAATAGTCTAACAGTAATTATCTCTGGGTGTTTGGATTATGGGTTATTTTTTCTTTTCCTTTTTACTTTTTTATCCTTGAAGGACAGTATAGTTAACAGAAGGGCTTTGGGGTTAGACAGGATTTGGGTTTTAATCCTGTCTCTTCCACTTACTCACTGTAAGACATTGTGGATAGAAACTATTTTATAGAGTTATTAAATGAGATAATGAAAATATAGCACTTAGCACACAATGGCTAGCATAATAAAGGCTTAATGAATTTTGGCCATCATCATTATTATTTCTATGTTTATGTTTTGAAATTCATTATAAGAAATGTGTTTTTATTAAGAATAAATCAGTAAAGCTATTTCTACTTTGGGAAAAAATGTAACTGCTTGGCCAAATATATTTTATCTGGACACAATCTACTCTTTTTCCCTACAGGTAATAACTATAGAGAACTGACTTTCTGCCAGATAGTGTTCTTAGCACATTACACTTGTTATTTTATTTAATTTTTATAAAACTCCTATGAAGTTAGTACTAGTACTCCCATTTTGAAAAGGAGGAAATAGGCACAACAGGTTTACTTAAGTCACACAGGGACTAAATCTCAAGGAACCCCAAACAGCCAAAACAGTCTTGAAAAAGAGCAAAGTTGGAAGTCTCACACTTCATGATTTCAAAACATATTACATAGCTACAGTAACTAAAACAGTGTGGCATAAAGTAAAAACAGTGTGGCATAAAGACCCACTCACAAACTAATGGAACAAAATTGAGAACCCAGAAAAAAGCCCTTGCATATTTGGTCAAATTAACTTCAACAAGGATGCTAAGCCCATTCAAGGGGAAGGAAAGTCTTCAACAAATGCTGCAGGGAAAACTGGGTATCCACATGCAGAAAAATGAAGATTGATCCTTATCTTACACCATATACAAAAATCAACTCAATATGGATTAAAGACCTAAACATAGGATGCAAAACTATAAAAATTCTAGAAGAAAACATAGGGGAAAAGCTTCTTGACAT
Organism: Galeopterus variegatus; assembly: GCF_000696425.1. Lineage (NCBI taxonomy): Eukaryota > Metazoa > Chordata > Mammalia > Dermoptera > Cynocephalidae > Galeopterus > Galeopterus variegatus. Next base: position 360,036 of record NW_007727206.1, read on the forward strand.
TGGACTTGGCAATTATTTCTTGGATTTGACACCAAAAGCATAGGCAACAAAAGCAAGAGTTTGATGGAACTACACCAAACTTAAAAACTTTTGTGCATCAAAGGACACAATCCACAGAGTAAAAAGGCAATCTAAGGAATGGAAGAAAATATTTGCAAATCTTTTATCTGATACGATGTTAGTATTCAGAATACATAAAGAACTCCTACAACTCAATAACAACAACAAAAAGACAACTAATAAAAAGACAAGGAAAGGACTTGAATAGATATTTCTCCAAAGAATGATATATCAAGCATATGAAAAGATGCTGAACATCACTAATCATTAGAGAAATACAAGTCAAATTCACAAGATATCACTTTATAATAGGATGGCTATTATTAAAAAGAAAAAACAGAAAATAAGTGTTGGTGAGGATGTGGAGAAATTGGAACCCTTGTGCACTGTTAGTGGGATTGTAAGATGGTAAGACTGATAAAACAATGTGGCAGTTCCTCAAAAAATTAAAAATAGATTTATCATATGATCCAGCAATCCCACTTCTGGGTATGTATCCTAAAGAATTGAAAACAGGGTCTTGAGGAGATATTTCCATATTCATGTCTATGGCAGCATTATTTGCAATAGCCAAGAGATGGATGTAGCTAAAATGTCCACCAGCTGGTGAATGGATAACCAAAATGTATACACATACAAAAGAATATTATTAATCCTTAAAAAGGAAGCAAATACTGTCACATGCTGCAATGTAGATGAAACTTGAGGACGTTCAGCTAAGTGAAACAAGCCAATCACAAAAAGATAAATACTGTACGATTCTACTTATGTGAGGTAGCTAAGGTAGTCAAATTCATAGAAACAGAAAGTAGAATGGTGATTTACCAGGGGCCATGGAGAGATGGAAATAGGGAGGAATTGCTTAATGGGTACAGAGTTTTAGTTTTGCACGAGGATAAAATTCTAGAGATGTGTTACACAACAGTGTGAATATATTTACCCCTACTGAGCTGAGCACTCAGAAATGGTTAAAATAGTAAATTTTATATTATGTGTTTTTATCACAGTTATATAGAAATAAAGAAAAAAAAACAGATTGGATTAAAAATTCAGCTATATTCTATTAACAAAAGATAAATCCAAAACATACAGAGAAGGAAATATTCAAGTAAAATGACAAATAAAGATATACCAAGCCATACAAAAAATAGAAGGCAAAATTGCAATGAGATACCACTTCATACTCTCTAGGATAGCTAGAATCAAAAAGTCAGGTAAGGGCTGACTAATTACTCAGTTGGCTAGAGCACAGTGTTATAATACCACAGTTAAGGGTTCAGATCCCCGTACTTGCCAGCTGCCAAAAAAAAAAAAAAAAGTAATAAGTGTTGGCAAGGATGTGAAGAAATTGGAACCCTCATACAATTGCTGATGAGAATGTAAAATGGTACAATCTCTTTGGAAAACAATCTGGCATTTCCTGAAAAAGTTAAACAGAATTACCACTTGACCCCGCAATTCCACTCCTGGGTATATGCCCAAGAGAATTAAAAATATGTCCACATAAAAGTCTGTATATAAATGTTCGCAGCAACATTTTTCATAGTGGCCCAGAAGTGGAAACAACCCAAATGTCCATCAACTGATGAATGGATAACAAAATATGGTATATCCATACAATGGAATATTATTCCAACATAAAAAGGAATGAAATACCAATACATGCTCCAATGTAGATGAGCCTTTAAAACATTGCAGTAAAAGAAGCCAGTTGTCCTAGTCAATTTTGTGCTGTTGTAACAGAGTATTACAGACTGGGTAATGTATAAACAATAGGAATTTATTTCTCATGGTTCTGGAGGGAGGGAGGTTCTAGATCAAGGCACCAGGAGATTTGGTATCTGGTAAGGACCTAGTCTCCACTACCAAGATGGTGTCTGGAACATTGCAACGCTGTTCCTCCTGTGGCAGAAGAGTAGAAGAGTCAAGAGTGAGTTAGAGAGGGCTGAATTTGTTCTTTGCAGAGAGCTCATGGCCTAATCACCTCTTAAAGGTCCTACCTCTTAAGACTGTTACAACAGCAATTGAATTTCAACATGGGTTTTGGAGGCGACAAACATTCGAGCCATAGTACAAGTCATGAGAGAGAATATATTACAGTGTATGATTTCATTTATATGAAATTTCTATAATAGGCAAGTATATAGGGACAGAAAGTAGATTAGTGATTCTTTAGGGCTGAGAGAGTTACTAGGAGGTGATACTAATGAGTATGAGATTCCTTTTTGAAAGGATGAAAATATTCTAAACTTATGTAATAGTTACATAACTCAATATACTAAAACCATTGCATTGTACTTAATTATACTTTTAATGAGTGAATTGTGTGGTATCTGAATTATCGTTATCTCAGTAAAGTTGTTGCCAAAAATACCAATTGAATTTAGCCAGTGGAGGTCATTGGTCACCACAATAAAATCAGTTTTAATGGGATGGTGGTGAAAGCCTAGTTGGAATGGATATAAGTGAAAATGTAAGGAGAGGATTGGGGACGCCAAATATTAGAAAATTCAGAGTTTTCGTGTGGAGAAATAGACTAGAAGCTATCAGAGGAGGTGGGACAGATGATGTTTTTTATTTTTTTTGAAAGGGAGAGATAACAGTATGTTTAAATATTATAGGAAACATCCAATAGAAAGGGAAAAGTCATTGATGCAGGAGAGTGAGGAGAGAATTGCTGCAGTGCCATCCTACAGGATGAGGCACATGTGGATCTACTGGCTTGGCACAGTAGTGTAGATAGATCACGTATGACAACAGGTGAGAAGACAGAGTATGTATGGGTATAGATGCCAAAGGGTGGTGTCTTATTCTGTTTAGACTGCTGTAACAAAAATGCCATAAACTGAGTAGTTTATAAACAACAGAAATTTGTTTCTCACAGATATGGAGGCTATGAAATCCACGATCAGTGTGCCAGCCTGGTCAGATTTGGGGGAAGACCTGCCTCCTTCACAGATGGATGTCTTCTCACTGTAACTTCACATGGCAGAAGGGGCAAACAGGCTCCTTTGGTATTCTCGTAAGAGTGCCAATCCCATTCATGAGGTCTCCACCCTAACAACTTAATCATCTCCTAAAGTCCCCACCTCTTAATACTACTGCAGATTAGGGCTCAACGTATGAATTTTGGAAGGAAACAAACATTCAAAACAGAGCAGGTGTAGTGCTAGGTGTCTCTTCTGGTTGCTTCTGTTTTCTCAGTGAAAGGTCATAAACTGAGAATGATGAAGGAAGAGATATTGGAAGTTTGAATTAAAAAGGAGAAAGTGTGAACTTGTCATCTAGGAGAGTGAGAGTGTGTATCATGGGATTGCCATGCAGACTTAAGTGCCTATTGAGGTTTGTAGTCACAAATTTAATGTTAGACCAGTCTAACTGGATGGGCATTTCTCTGGCCATTTTTAGCTACATTGAGGCAGGTGTGGAGTGAATAGTGAGTTGGATTTAACCAGAATAGTAGTTTTGCTTAGTAAGTATGACAAAGCAAGAGAAGGGCAAGGATGTGAAGATAAGGATTGACTATAGATGAAGATGGTTAATTAGTTGAAAGAATATCAAGAGAGGTGAGTGAAAAGGTGGTAGACAATGATATGGAGATCTCACCAGGGTCAATGATTGCATACTGGGTAGAAAGATAGAAAGTGGTGATAGTGAGGAGAGGGACACATGAAATTGAGATTATAGAGAGAAAGCAGTTATTGATAATGACAAGGTCTAAGGTATGACTGTGGGAGTGATCAGCTTAGGTAGAATGGAGACAAGATCATTGGTAGAGAGGAGGGCAAGAAACTGAAAGACCAGGGTGTTAGAAAGGTGAGTAATGACCCAGGGTTGGATAGATGACAGCAACAATGAGCAATAGTAGGAGACATTATCTAATGACTTGTTTACATCAGTAATTAAAGGAAATCAGAGTGATATCAAGCTGAATTGTTTTTTGTTGAAGGATCATAAACTCTCTTAATAGTATCCCTTTCAGACATTGGATTGCTTAGCCCAGGCATGCAATCCATGCATCCTAAAGTTCTTAGTATTTTCCCAACTGTGGCCCAGAGGTCTCTGTTGGTCATTACCCTCCTTGATGCCCTTAATGCATTCCTAGATTATATATGTTCTTCTCTTAGCTGGGCATCCATAGTGAAGAGAATCAAACTCAGTTTCCTTAAGTTAAGCACCAGAGAAGATAAATCAGTAAATGACAACCTTCAGGGTAATAGTAATGAAATTTTTTACTTGAAAATTACTTAATAGACTTCACAGTCTCTACAGTCATATGTAAATTATATGCTAATATCACATTACCTCAGCAAACTATTTTATACAATTAGTTGAGACACTTGACACTGTGCCTACTGCCTTACAAGTGTCTCATTATTTGTCATAGATGAGTACCTGATAGAGTTTTGATAATACAAATTGTATTATCTCATTGATTTACATAATAATGTCAAAAGTGCTTCACCCTCACTTTAAATTAATCCTAATTGGGAGTGATAACCGCTTCTCTTCGTGTTTCCATCAAGTAGTTAAGTCAACATTTCAATGCACCAGAAGTTCTTAATTTTAAAAACCTAGCAATAAATCATTTTAATAAGAAAAATCTTATTTTATGAACCATATAATCTTAAAGTTAGAAGGGACAACAGAGATTATCTAGTGCAACCTGTGACTTTACAGATGAGAAAATCTTGAGGACTAGAACAGAAGATAAAAAATTTGCTTCATATCACATATCTAGCTACAGTTGTCAGCACAGGTAGAACCAAAACCCAGATCTTCAGCATACTTTCCCCTATACAATATTGGTATCTAGTTTATATATTTGTAAATCTACACTTTTTTTTTTTTAAAGAAAATGAAATTTTATTAATAATATTTTTTACATTCTAGGATGTTGTTGCGGAGCAGCTGGGAGAGGTAGGGAGAGAGGAAAGGGGAAAGAAATGGGATGGAAGAAGGAGGGAAGAAGCCTGTGGCACCCCACTCATTCCCACAATGGAGACCAGGGGGCTTCCAGTGGTGGGTTGGTCATTGCTAGGCTGGGTGCAGATGTCAGGGAGGTGAGGCAAAAGCCCTCGCCCCCCATCATCCCAGCTCAGGAACCCAGGGCCCTTCTTGCTGTGGCTTGGTGGTCATCGCTGGGCTGGTTGCAAGTGTCAGGTGAATGTGGCCAAGGCCCAAGGCCCCCGACTGCCCATGGTCAAGAGATCCCGGGGTGCTTCCTGTGGTGGCTCTGGTCACTGCTGGGCTGGCCGCATGTGTCAGGGGACATACCCAAGGCCCTCGGCCCCTTACCGCCCAACCTTCAAATCTAATTATTTGGAGATATGCATTTTATTACTAAAAAGCTCTAAGCATTTTTGGTGATTGGATTGTTTTATCAATGTTAGATAAGGAAAGATATTAAGAAGTCTTGGCTTTATGTCTTGGATTTTTTTCTCACATGAAAGATCACACCTAATCTGCACAGCAAATAGAATAATCAACAGAGTGAAGAGACAACCCATGGAATGGGAGAAAATATTTTCAAATCATACATCTGATAAGAGGTTAATATCCAAAATCTCTAAGGAACTCAAATAACTCAATAGCAAGAAAACAAATAACCTGATTAAAAAATGAGCAAAGGACCTAATAGACATTTCTCAAAAGAAGACATACAATTGGCCAACAGGTATATGAAAACCTGCTCAACGTTGTTAATCATCAGGAAAATGCAAACTAAAACCACAGTGAGGGCCGGCCCAGTGGCGCACTGGAGAGTGCGCCGCTTGGGAGCGCGGCGGCGCTCCCGCCGAGGGTTCGGATCCCATGTGGAGACCGGTTCCCGCTCACTGGCTGAGCACGGTGCTGGCGCAACACCAAGGGTTGCGATCCCGTTGCCCGTCCCCGGTACGGGCGCGACACCAAGCATTGCGATCCCGTTACCGGTCAGTAAAAAAGACAAAAAGAAAGAAAAAAAGAACTGGCAAGGAAAAAAAGGAGAAAAAAACTACGGGATGTAAAGACAAATGAAAAATTCTAAACAAAACATTAACCACCCTTATAATTACCAAATATTGGAAAAATCCAAAT
>NW_007727206.1:366183-422422 GCF_000696425.1 Galeopterus variegatus
AGGGCCGGCCCAGTGGCGCACTGGAGAGTGCGCCGCTTGGGAGCGCGGCGGCGCTCCCGCCGAGGGTTCGGATCCCATGTGGAGACCGGTTCCCGCTCACTGGCTGAGCGTGGTGCGGGCGCAACACCGAGGGTTGCGATCCCATTGCCAGTCCCCGGTATGGGCGCGACACCGAGGGTTGCGATCCTGTTACCGGTCAGTAAAAAAGACAAAAAGGGAAAAAAAAAAAAACAGTGAGATATCACCTCATACCTTTTAGGATGGCTATTATCAAAAAGACAAAAGATAAGTATTGGTGAGGATCTGGAGAAAAGGGAACCCTTGTGCACTGTTGGTGAGAATATAAATTAGTACAGCCATTGTGGAAAACAGGATGGAGTTTCCTCAAGAAATAAAAAATAGCAGTACCATATCCAACAGTCCCACTTCTGAGTATTTATCTAAAGGAAATGAAATCAGTATGTTGAAAAGACATCTGCACTCCTGTGTTCATTGCAGCATTATTCACAACAGCCAAGATATATGTTCATCAACAGATGAATGGATTAAAAAAAAAATTGTGCTGTATACACACACAATGGAATACAATATAGCCTTAAAAAAAGAAGGTAATTCTGTCATTTGGGACAACATGGAAGAAATCGGAAGACACTATGCTAAGTGAAATAAGCTAGGCACAGAAAGACAAATACTACATGATTTCATATTATTATTATTGTTATTGTTACATGAAATAATAATGGTCTTGGGTAGATTTTATTATTAGTGAATTAGGATGCACTCGGTATGTGTTTGATCACCCTTTGTAATTCATACTGATATTCATCATACAGTTAGCTGGAATTCATTTTATAATCTGGGACCTCGAAGCAGATTTTACTCCTTGTGAAATGCTAATTGACCCAGATAGGAATTGAATCTACTGATTTCAAACAGCAGCACTGTGTTCGGAAAGTTGAGCTAGTAACTCAAATGTGTGTTAAGATATGAAATAGTCACAAAATTGCCCTTATAGGATATTACTTACAGACATATTTCTTCAGTCATGAAAATAGAAAAATGTTTCCATGTAATCTACTGTATTTTCACTGAAAATGGAGAAATAACTATTCTACCAAATCTTTCATTATCTGGAGCCATATTTGTTTTGCACAGAACAGCATTTTTTTTCTCTTGGTTTTCTTTTTTGTTATTGTAAGATGGATACTTATGGGTTAGCTTTACTTAGGATCACAAAAAAGCAAATACTTTTGTAATTTAAGGTCACCCACAGCTTTTACAGCATTAGGCACTTCAATGTCTATGGGATAGCTGTGCTCTGTTGGGCATCTCTGGCAGCCGCACAGGACTCCAACAGGTTTTTCCTTTCCCTAGAGGTTGGGGCCAAAGGGATTGCCCTTTTCTCCCCCGCAGGATGTGGGGCAAAAAGAGATTCCAAGAGATGGGTGAGCACGCCGCTGCTCTCCCAGATAGGGAACAAACACACATGCAGCTGGGGTCTTGTCAGGAAGTTTCGTTTATTGTAACACAAAAGATTATATGCTTAGCAGGTGGGGATTTCTAAGCTTAGGCCAATCCTTGAAGAGGTCAAATGTGCACGTGCCTTGCCTCTCTATGCTTAGCCCTCCCCCTTAACTTCCCTTTGGTGCCACCTTTTATCCGTTTAGTCCATCTGTTGTTTTTGCTTAGAAAAAGGGTGCGGTCCCATAGTTCCCCCTTTTTGTTTTAATAGAAGCCTTGTGTGGTTGTGTCTGTCTTAAGTTGTGTCTCCCCCCCCATTAGGGGATCTTACCTGTCGTTGACTATCCAACCAAGTCGAGGCTGAAAGAACCTGTATTGGTCTCATATGGTTGTGCCTGTCTTAGGTTGTCCCCCCCGTGGGGGATCTTACCCGTCATTGACTATCCAACCAAGCCGAGGCCAAACAGGAGATTACACCTTGGTGTTAATTTTTTCTGAAGGGCCTAATTGACTGAAGGGTCTTGGGGGTGTTGTTCATTAGCTACTTTTTCCACCACCTGGGTGAGCATGGTGAGGGACCCTAGGTTGCGCCTTATAAGGGCCATAAGCCAACCCCACATGCATGGAGGGCCTGTTAAGGTGGATATTAGAGTGGTGAGCCAACGGGAAGTTCTAAACCAGCCTTCAAACCAGCCGGAATTGGCCTCTCTTTCCCTCCTACGTTTTTCTAATCCTTCTCTTAATTTAGCTAAAGAATCTTTAACAACGCCGGAATGGTCTGCGTAAAAACAACATTCTTCTTTGAGGGCTGCACGTAATCCTCCTTCTTGCAGAAACAGCAAGTCCAAACCCCTTCTGTTCATGTTTGGTTAGCCGGAGTGTGTGGAGAAGAGGGTGGACTTGCTTCACCAATCATGGAGAAGACCCCTAGCAGAAGATAAGCTTGCTTCATTGTGGACTTTCCTGGGAAACATAAGAAAGGTTTTCCTCAGGGTCGTTATCGCCCTGGGCAGTGGGTGAGAACTTGAGATTTCTGGCTGGCACCCATATAGGGTTGGGCTCATTGAAAGGAAAAATACAACCAAATCCTCTGCCTATAGTTAAGAGCGGGTCGGGGCCTCTCCATTGTCCTGAAAGGGGATCTTTCCATCATACCTAAATGGCAAGACATTGGGATTGGGTTGACCAGTGTTTTTGGAAAGCAGTTATTGGCTCATGTTTGGGAAAATTTAAAATATTTAAGGTAAATAATGCCATTCCTAACTGTTGGTGGGGGCTAATAATTCCCCCTTTTTGTTTTAAAATTGGTTCTTTAGATTCTGATGGTGACGTTCTATTATGGCTTGTCCCTGAGGATTGTAAGGGATGCCAGTGGAGTGGCATATGTTCCAAGTGGATAAAAAATCTTGGAAGGCTTTGCTAGCAAACCAAGGGGCATTATCTGTTTTAAGTTAACGAGGGAGGCCGAGTGTGGCAAAACATTGTAGTAAATGACTTTGTGCATGTTTAGCCTTTTCCCCAGTGTGGACTGTATCCCAACAGGCATGAGAATAAGTGTCAAGAGACATGAAAATATATTTTAATTTTCCAAATGCTGGAAAATGAGTGACATCAGTTTGCCATAAAACATTAGATTTGAGCCCCCTAGGGTTTACACCGGGGGAGGGGGCGGGTTGTGAAGGCGGTACCTGTAAATACGGGATGCAAGATTTACAGGTATGATAATCTCTCTTAAAGCCTGTAGTTTGTGAGAAGGGAGTGGCCACTGCTCCACCCATATTGGAGGTCCATCTCTCCATTTAATCTGGGGGACCAGGGGAGTAGTGGCCTCTAGAATTGGGGTTGAACCCTGATTCTGGGGAGGAGTTGTCGAGCTTGCATTTTGTAATTAGGGTGACAGCGGCTGTTGAACTGTTGTTGGTATTCTTCCTTATCTAAAAGCTCATCATAAAAGCCCTTATGATCGGTGGTGATGTAAGCATCTGCCTGGCCAAGGACGTCTTGTCCTAAAAGATTAGCATTAAGTCAGGAAGCAATGAGGGGCTTTGCCTCCCCAGTGGTGCCATCTGCATCTCTCCATTTTAACCATCCTTTTGTTTCAAAAGATGGTGTTTCACCTCCTACCCCGAGGATTTGAGGCCCAGGGACAACATCCCAGCTAGGAGGCACTTCCTCTTGACAGAGAACAGTTCGATCTGCCCCTGTATCAATTAAGCATCGGAACCTTTTACCCTTGATGGTGATGTCCATTTTTGGCCTTACTCTGGGGACTACAGGGACTGTCCAATTATCCATGGGCCCTTTTGGCTGGTTACTTTTATGACCCCCTTGTGGTGACGGGGCTAGGGGTTGCCCCTGGCTTAGTTTAAAGGATTGCCATCTTTGTCAAATTTGGACCTACAGTCCTTTTTCCAGTGTAATCCTTTTTAACATCAGGAGCAAGGTGTGGTAGGGGTTTTTTTGCCTTTAGCCTTGGGACATTGGCTTTTAAAATGACCTTGTTGGGCCGGCCTGGTGGCGCACTGGAGAGTGCGCCGCTTGGGAGCGCAGCGGTGCTCCCGCCAAGGGTTCGGATCCCATGTGGAGACTGGTTCCCGCTCACTGGCTGAGCGTGGTACGGGCGCGACACCGAGGGTTGCGATCCCGTTACTGGTTAGTAAAAAAGAGACAAAAAAAGGGAAAATTTTAAAAAAATAAAATAAAATAAAATGACCTTGTCTTCTGCAACCAAAACATTGTCCCTTGAAGGGTGGGGAAGTATTGTTTCCCGAGGGAATCAGGGCGGTAAACGGCTTGAAGACTTCAGTTAAGTTTTGTGTCTGAGCCTGCAAGGCTGTGGATGAAATCCTGGCTTGAAAATGTTGACTCCCTACCTCCCTGGAAGCAATAACCCACTTCTCCATGGATCGGTCCCTTAAGCCTACACAAGCCAACTTATGATCAGTGGTCATTCCATCCCATACAAGCATCTTAACAAACTGATCTCTGAGTGGGCCGGGGGGAAATTTTCTTTGTATATTTTGCTCTACCCTAACAATAAAGGAAGGGAGGTCTTCATTGAGCCTCTGGGTTATTCCAGCAATTGGGGGCTCTGTGGGGCCCTCTGCAAGCTTTGCCCAGGAAGCTAAGGCGGCAGCCCTGACTTGGTCTTGGTAAGGAGGCGGGATTGCCGCCTGTTGGACTCCTGTACTATATTGATCTGCAGTTCTGGACAACATGCCAAAGGTAACTAGGATGACAGGATTGGCTGCTTGATTCCTTTCTGCTTGGGCATGGCACTCCTCCTTATAAAAGGCACAGAACTTAATAAACAAATCTGGGGGGAGGACTCCCTTACATAACATCTTCCAGTCCTGAGTGGTGCAGGGCTGATGGGCTAGTCCCTGAAGGATAATTTCTGCCCATGGAGAATTAGGGCCATCCTCAGCAAGAGCCTTTTTTAGTTCTTTTAAGTCCTGGGCTTCCCACGGATACCAAGGGGCTAGTCTTTTTCCCCCCGGATTAACATTAACAGGGTTGGCTTGAAATGAAGGTTTTAGTTGATCTATGGGATTTCCCCTTGTATCTTCAAGTGATTCAGGTTTACTGAAAAGAGGAGCTGAAACCAGGAAAGCTTGGGGTTGTTCGGAAAAAGGCAGGGTTGGGCTTTCAAATTTAACCCAATTGGTATTTTGGAGCAGAGTCTTATGACCTTGCTTTTCTTCTACCTTATCACCAAAAGGGGAAAGGTCAGGATAGAGCTTTGCACAAGGGGTCCTGCCAGCCATCAGTTCAGGCTGTTGATAGCCCTTTTCACTAATTGCGTTGTCCTGTGCTCGCTCCTCAACAAAAGCTGTCCAAATGCACTCTGTACGCAGGGAGTCTGAGTCGTCTTTAGTGCTAGGCTTAAAACATAGTTTAAGGGCAGATACAGTGGGATAAAAGCCTAAGGGTGGCTCGAATCCCTGGTAGACTTCCCTCTTCTGAGCCAGGGCCTGAATACAATCCCAGGTATCATATGAGAACAAGTCAACGGAGAGCGCCCAAGGTGCTATAGATAGAACAGCCGCCCAAGTTGTGGCCGCAGTAGCGTCTGAAAGCTCTAACCCTCGACTTTTTAACAAATACTTTAGAGTCTTAAGGGCTGGATTGCTGGGTTTCTCTTGAAAATTCCCCATGGCTAAAAACTAAAAAGGAGAAGACAGAGAAAGAAACGAAAGTAAAAGGAAAGATATGACCTTGAGGCCTTTGGTACTCACCCCGATAGCAGATTTCTCTTGAACGTTGTCCTTCTTTCTGAAGCTCCGCACTGTAGGTCAGGGCCTCTTCGTCATCCGTCTTTCACGATCGTGTGGCATTTTTGGCCATCCCCATGGAAAGAAAAAGGCGAAAGTGGTATGAGGCGCCATCCTCACACAGGGCACAAGATGTTGGGCGTCTCCAGCGGCTGCATGGGACCCCAACAGGTTTTTCCTTTCCCTAGAGGGTTGGGGCCAAAGGGATTGCCCTTTTCTCCCCCCCAGGACGTGGGGCAAAAAGAGATTCCAAGAGATGAGTGAGCACGCCGCTGCTCTCCCAGATAGGGAACAAACACGTACACACGCAATGGGGGTCCTGTCAGGAAGTTTCGTTTATTGTAACACAAAAGATCATATTTATATGCTTAGCAGGTGGGGATTTCCAAGCTTAGGCCAATCCTTGAAAGGTCAAATGTGCACGTGCCTTGCCTCTCTATGCTTAGCCCTCCCCCTTAACTTCCCTTGGGTGCCACCTTTTATCCGTTTAGTCCATCTGTTGTTTTTGCTTAGAAAAAGGGCGCGGTCCCATAGTGCTCCAAACCTCATTATCATGATATTTAATGTTCAGCCATAGCACACAGGTTGTCCATTATACACTCCTAACTTCAGTTCATATAAAGCAGATTTTCTTCACTCTAAGTTATCTTTGAAATATTTTGTAGCATTTTAATATATTTTAACATAGTAACATTAATGCTGGTACTCCTCTGGGAAATAATTTAGGTTATCTTCTTAAATTCATACATTTATTGCCTTCTTTTAACAAAGGAAGTGGGTAAACAGTAAATTTAGTAGAGATTATATTCACCTGTCTTCGTGTGTCTTAAAAGATCAAGATTTTAAATTAATATTATTTTAGCAGTTTGTTCTAAGAAAATTAAAACTTTGATGGAAGATGAGTTCAGGTGACCAAGACATTGATTCAGGTGTACTTGGCATAGCAGTTCATAAAGTATGTGTTAATTATGTATGATTACTCCTGAAAAGCTATAGTGGCTTCATCTTTTAGGTTGCTTCATTGAATCATTAATTTTCTTGGAGGTAACTAAGCCTGACATAATTAAGTCATCTCAGTCTCCACAGATTTTTATCTTCCCATTATGTCAAGAACACTGAGCAGGTTAATAAAAAGCATTGTAACGTATTTCCTGGCAGGTATTGACTTTATATTTTAGGATTATTTAATACTATCTTGACACATTTTATTTTATTTGTAAGTAATGTAATAAGTGTATTCCTTTTAATTATTTATTTCATGTTTTAGTATAGTTTTTTATTTCTTGTGTAATAAGCCCATTTATGTATTTGAACCACTTCTTCCCAACAGTTCTTTGACCCTTGGCTACATAATGCTGCTTCAGTTCATCCAAAACATTATTTATGAGGAAGGATTTGATGGATCCAATCCCCAGGTATTGAGTACCTTCAAAATCTTTATAATCATGTGTATAATGTTGTTTTAAAATTTTCTAGGGGTTGACCCAGAAGGTCTTAGAATAATAAACAGTGAACAAGCTGTTTTCAAGCACAGAAGATGTAAATAAGCAGAGCACAGACAGCCTTAGTTTTACTGTTAATGCGTATTCAGAGTTTTAGCTGAGTTCTCTGTGGATGCCCATAAGATGCATGTGTGCATTGTCCATATTAATTATTTGTAAAAATGTATTTGTAGCCCCTGAGACTAATATGTAGCTACGTTTTGAAAATTACTTTTAAATTTGCAAGACTATACTTTTCTATCTAAATTTTTCATGTTTCTGCCATTCAGGCCTTAATTTCAAATTACCTTATGAGTAAGAATTATCTTAAGATTTTATTTCATATGTTATGCTTTAAGTTGTTCCATTGAATAAAAGGTGCATTTTTATTTGCTATATTAAAATATTTTATAACAGCTATTTCTCTGTAGCTCTAGTTTTTAAAACTATTCAAATTCTCACTAATAAAAGATGTTCCAGTTAGTTTAACTTAAGCAAAATTAGGAAAATTTTATTTCTAGATAGCATAAAATTCTTCCTCCGTGATTTTAATTGCTTTGCATTACATTTATACTATTTTAGCAGAAGTATTTCCAGAGCACCATTATTTTTATAGAAGAAAAGAAGACTAAAAGCCTTATTTGAGGCATTATCAGCTACATTTGCTCTTAATTCATAGATTTTAAAATATTCTTGTAAACTTTACTGCTATATTTAACACTTTCTCCATGGCAAAATAAATAATTTTAAAATTTGTTTTGATTGCTGGTCTAATTGCAGGTTGAAAATACTTCTGTGGTTGTGGTAAAGCCTAGATATTTATTTATAGGTGGGTTTTCATGTATGTCATAGTTTTTATGATGGCTTTGGTATTTAATATAATTTTATTTTGCTCTTTGTTGCTTAATTTTCGGTCTAGCTAAGGTTTATGAGTACCATGTCTTCCCTTTGGTACTAGTGCCCTTCTGGAGAGGCAAATTGGTCTCTGACAGACACCTCTCCCCTCTCCCTGTGGTAACTATGGAAACAGGCATGTCATAACAGTTCCTATGGTATAGTGCGCAGAGCTGCTGCTCTTACAGGATGATGACATATCTTCTGAGAGCAAGAAATATTATAGAATGCGAAAAAGTAAAGGCAATAGCAAAAGGGACACATACACACCCATACACACACACACAGATGCATTCTAAGGATCCTTTATAAATAAGCTTGTATTGGAATGGAATGAAATGTTTGTTTTCTTAGTCATTTATGTGTGTATGAAAACAATACCATTTTTAAGAAACAATATTTTTTTGGTGAAAATTGATAGACAGCAAACTGAAGCAGGTTTAGCTCTCTGACCCAAAGATTCTTGACTGTTGATTTTCATAAAGATTAAACAGGGTTGAGGTAGACATTTCTATGTTGAATACGAAGAATGATTAAAAAAAAATTTTTTTTATTAAATTAAAATATACCAATAAGTTATTAGAAAAATATATTTTAAATTTTATTGGAACTAAAATATAGTTAATGAATTTACATTTTTATTTATTTTTTTATTTTTTTAAAGATGACCGGTAAGGGGATCTTAATCCTTGACTTGGTGTTGTCAGCACCACGCTCAGCCAGTGAGCGAACCGGCCATCCCTATATGGGATCCGAACCCGGGGCCTTGGTGTTATCAGCACCGCACTCTCCCGAGTGAGCCACTGGCCGGCCCTGAATTTACATTTTTAAATTACAGATTGTACTGTGTACTAAATTACCTAGCCTGTATGTCTGTCTCAGAAAATTTAGATGAGTTCAAGAAGCCACAAAAATGCATCTATCAGGCAATACATCAAAAAATATTATTCCTGAGTCAGAATAATGTTCTGAAACTGAAATAAATTCTATTTTTTAAAAGGAAATTTTTGTCATACTTTCTCTCTTGCTAAATTTTTAGATAAACTAACCTTGATAGTAAGTAAATTAGTGTAGCTCATCGGTAAAGATATTTGGAATGGAGATATTTACAAATTGCTGTCATAATTTCATTTGATTTTAAGTTGCTTAAGAAATATACAATAAAAATGAAATTAGAACCTTGATTTTCCTTAGAATATCACATTAAATATTTTAGATGTTTTATGGGAATAAATTTATTTTACAACTATCAGCAAAAGTTTATTTTTTAATTTTATCATGCCACAAAATATGCCCCATTATTATATGGCATAGCAAAGCAATTATATGTCCCAAACAGAGTACATGTGTAATTCAGCCTTTGTTTTTGTAATTAACATCATATTTAAAAATATGTAAATGTATTCCCCATGTTGAAGTTTTATGCTCAATTATGTTCTGATGCGCTGTGTACCTACCTCACTTAAATGTCTCATTCTTTGACTTAATATTTTCATTCTTTCTATATGCAAGTATCAGTGTATCTGTCAAAGTCATTAAACTTCTGTATTTCCTGATTCCATGCCTAACAGAATTTTTGTTGTAAACTTTTAGCAGGTACTTTTTGGTACAACAATAGAAGGTAATGGTGATACTGTGTTAAAATACCACTGATCTGTAGTTTCTGAAAAGTTGACAGGAGAAACAATGTGGTGCTACTCTCTTTTTACCTTCATGTTTCATTCTAACATCTAAAGGGTTTTTTTGTACATTTCTCTCTTACTTTCTCTAGATTGCTCTTCCTGTTGGGAATCTAACTTAAGTTTGTTACCATGAGGAAACAAGTTTAGGGATGACAAAATGAACATTCAATTCTTGCTATTTTACTTAAATTCTGAGGTTCTAATAAAGAAAAAGGAATAACCTATCACACTTCAGGATCTTACACTAATTCACCAAAAATGTATTTATACTTCTAACATATGGCCTGGTACATCTTATTACTTCATTTCATTTAAGTAATGCAGAAATAAAAAGAAAACAATCTTTATGGACCAAATGATCTTCACATAAAGTATCTTAGGTGCTTGTCTATCATAACCTTAACACATTCAGAAAAGAAAATTGGACCAGCTGTCCTGACAGTGTCATCACCTTTCTGGTCCTTGGAGTCAGAACGTTTTGTTCTAATGTGCATAAATTCCTTTGCCTGTAATCTCATTGTTATAGTCCTATCCAAGCTATTGTGTCCCTTCATATCTTTGAAGAATTATATAGAATCAAGAGCAGTGTTCTATGCTATCCTTTTAATTTTAGAGATGAGAAAATTAATGCCTAAATAATGCATGTGTCTTGCTCAGAATCATACATCTAGTTAGTTAAATAGTCCAGACTGTAAGTCTATATTTTATTCATCTTACAAGTTGCTTTCCTTTAGATTTGCCTCTTCTGATGTTTCAATGTTTTATTGACTTTCCCTACTTTGTCAATAAATTCTGCTTAAAAAAGGAATACACAAATTCAATATTCATCTGTAATATCAGGGAAATAGATATATTGGACAATAACTAGTTGGTTAATAAATTTTATTAGTGGTATTTTATAAAAATAGTGAGTGATACATTTTAGGGTTTGTTTCATCAGAGATCACATCTAAAGTGGCATGTATCTCAAATCATAACTTTAAGAGCGAACGTTTTATTTTTTTCCATCAAAATTGTAATAATGATTTTCCCTTTTTTTGCATATGCCAGGTTTTGTTAACACCTCCTTTTGCCCAGAAGTTTTGCTGGATTGCTAAGGAAAGCATTTACAAAAAATTTGTTTGGTTAGAATAATCTAAACAGTAGAATTTATTATAAACACATTTGCTGGCACTTACTGACATTCATTCAAGGGTTTCTTTAGTGGTTTTTAAATGTTCTTTTCTCAAGAAATATTATTGTAACCTTAATGACAGTAAGCTCAAGTGCTAAATATTTGTTTAGCTGTTAAATTTTATGAAAAGTGTTAAACTTAAATTATTATTATAAAAACAGTTTCAAGAAGAAAAACTAGAGCCAGGTGCAAAATGTAAAACCAAAAAGTTATACATCTTTAACAAAACTTCTTTCAAACAAAAAGATCAAGCAGTAGGTAAGATAGAATTAAATAAGAAATATCGAGCAATTTATAGTTTATTGAAAGACAAAATTTCCTAATATTGAGAAGGGGTTTGAAAGCATTTTAGTTTAGCTTTTCTCTACTATTACCTACAATTTGTTATATATTATTTTAACTGCCTCAAACATAATTCTTAGAGTAGTCACTGTTAAAGTTTAGATACAATTTAAAGCTTGAGGTTTGTAATATTCAAATTTTCCAAAAGTGAAAAAAAGTTCTGTTATTTTTTTATATTGTAATCAAAAAGATTTCTGTTATATCGCCTTACTACTAATAGTACATAAAAAACTTTTTACCATGTCTATTGACATTATCTCCCTGATGTTCTTAATAAAACTAAGAACTAGCAAATAAAAGAGGTATTCTACTGACTAACAAAACCTTGTATGTTTACCTCCATCCCACTGTAGAAAAAACAGAAAAACATTTTAAGAATAGGAATTCAGAATCTTGGCTCACCTTTATGGGGAGATGACATTTGTTGTACAGAAAACTGTGACAACAGTCACAGCCTTACCAAGTTCCTCTATGTTCTTCGTGGTCTTCTGCGAAACTCTCTTTCAGCCTGTATTATCACCATGCCAACACATCTTATCCAGGTAAGAAGTTTCCAAAAGTACCTTCTCCTAACTAGTGGTGAAATGGTATGACATTGTGGTTTTAATTTGCCATTTCCATGATAACTAATGATGTTGACCATCTTTTCATGTGCTTTTTGGCCATTTGCATATCTTCTTTTGTCTCTTTTGTTCATATTTTATTGGGCAATCTCCTCATTATCAATTTGTAAAATTTCTTGTATATTTTGCCCACAATTTGCAATAATTTCTTCCAGTTTGCTACCTGCCTTTTCTATTATCTTGATATAGTGTCTTTTGAAGAGCTAAAGTTTAAAATCTTGAAGTTTAATTTATCAATTTCTAAATGGTTAGTGATTTCTTTCTCTCATCCCTCTAATCTTAGCAATCTTTGCCCTCTCCAAGGTCTTTTTTCTTATGTTTTCTTCTAAATGTTTTATAGCTTTATCTTTTAATAACAAATCAATGTATTCCCCTTTGATTTTTTACACTATTTTAGTTCTTGTTCTCAAATGGCTTTTGGATTCTTTAGTTAACATTCCAATTATGTTAACATACTTAACACTGACTAGTTCTCTTTTTTTTAGTAGTACTATTACTAAACTACTTATCGTCTGCCTCAAACATGTGATTTCATATAATTTTATATATCTAATACATTGTAATCTTCATGAAGGCAGCACCAGATATAAAAGTTACTAAATGTCATTTTACAAAAATGACAAATTTGCTAAAATGTCATTTAGTTACATTAATTATGTACAGCATATATAGCATATTTTAATACTATGACTGAAAAGTTTGGCATAAATAAGTGAACTTTGACTCCTTGGCCAGCAGAATTTATTTACAGTAGTCATGAGAGGATAACTCAGTTGTCCATTAAGGGCTTTGACAAATCATGCCTGAACCTAACTTATTATGTGCTTAAAATTGTGTAAAAGTCAGGAAACTCTTTTCTCTAATCATCTTAGACCTTATACACATGCTTGTATTGTTTTAATTGTTAGTAATAAGTTGTTGTAAAGTTAATACTTTAATAAGAGTTTAGACATAAAGAGCTTCTTGATTTTGATGATAAATAAACCTGAAGCATTTATCAGATACTAGTGAAAATACTGCAACTCATACTGCTACTACAAATATTTATTAGACACATATTACATGCAAAGCACTTTACAAGCATTTTGTCCTTGAATTTTGACAACACTGTCAAATTGGTAGTTTCTACTCTGTTCTCAGAAGGTCACTCAATAATAAGTGGCAGAGCCAGTGTCTTTCCCTGACTCTGTACTCCACCGTCTTCACTGTTAGGTTATGTAGGTTCCCTAATCATCAAAAAACCCTGCAAGATAACTGTGATGTTAACTGCAAAGAAGAGTAAACTGAAGTTAAATGATTCTCCAATATCACATTGTATTACACATTTAAAGCTGTTATTCAAACTCAGATCTGTTTAACTTTAAGACTTAGACTCTTTCCCCTCTGTCACAGTACATCTTTATGCGTTTTGAATTATTAACTACCTTTGATGACACTACCTTTCCACTAGGACAAAAAGTTCTTGGCTAACATTGCTATTATTCAGCATTTTAAAAGAGAAAAGTATCATTGTAAAATCTTACAAATTAGTACATGCGAAAGATTAAGCAAGAATTTCCATTCCAGACAAGGGAGAAAAAAAGATGAAAGTATATTTCCTTTTGCATAATTGCAAAGTAAAGAAAAACAGTTATAAAATAAACATATGTATATATGTAATTTAAAATTTTTATTCCAAAGGCACTTATGTGGAAAAACAAAAAAAAAGGAAAACACTTTTGAGAAGCCATTTTGTTGGTGATCATCTTTATTACTTAGAGAAGAGATTCCAACCCCATTGTGGATGTCTGTGACAGTGATTTCTTTAGCCTCTGTTTAAAGGAGCAGCAGTGATAGTGTCACTGTCAGGTGACCTCAAGTCAGCCTGTCTACACCACTGATTCAATAATGATTGAATGACGAAGTGAACTGAATACCTGAACATGAAGCAATATTTTAATTTAGATATTTTACAGATATTTTAAGCTCTTGTATAACTGGAAGAGATATGGTTTAAACTTACACTTTTTAGCATGCCAGTAAAGAAACTACTTTGAAATGGAAATCGCAAAAAATAGGATCAGACTTTGGTAATGATATAAAGTTACAAAGTTACATAGTGTGACCAAGAGTTATGACACAGCTTTTTTTTTTTTAATTTTTATTTTGTCAATATACAATGTAGTTGATTATTATGTCCCATCACCGAAACCTCCCTCCCTCTTCCCTCTCCCCCCTCCCATGACACAGCTTTTAAAAAGCTGCACAACCTTCTAAAATTTTCCCATTTTCCATACTCTCCTCCCTAGACAATTTTGCAAAGCTATCATATAGTAGGCTTCTGGCTCTACCATTAATTGTGCTATAAAACTAAATTATTCCCTCGCTCTTTAAAAGTGATGTCTTACTATATATTTATTTTTATATCGAAATGTTTAGGAAAAAATGTAAACCTTAGTTTGTTCAAACCAATCATGATATAAATAGGGGATAAAACTCCTAAAAACTTTCAAAGACTAGCAGGGAAAATCACAATCTTTAGGCTAAGTCAAGAGAATAAGCATTGGAAGCAGTATGGCAGTATGCTAAGAAAACTAATCAAAGATATGAATACACACAAACAGGGGACTGTGATTGTACTTAATAAAAACTTGCATAGTGATTACCATGAACCAGTTGCAGTACTAAACTCTTTTCAAATATTAACTCATTTAATCCTCATAATAACCCCATATGGTTGGTACTATCATTATCTTCTCCTAAAATTACACAGCTAATGAGTGACAGGATTTAGATTTAAGCCCTCCCCCTCTGATTACTGTACTCTTAACCACCATGCCGTGCTGCTTATTCAATAAAGGTACTAAAATTGAGTCAAAATTAAGAAATAGACTGTGTGCAAAGTAATATTCAGTGATATAAATGGGAGGCAGATAGGCCCAATTAATTATGTGGTCTTAGTCACATTTTAACTTTCTCAGCCTCGGTTTCTTTATCTGTAAAAATAGGGCAAAAAATACCCAATTGAGAGGATGGCACTAACATGTGTTGACACAGTCCTGGCACACAGTAGGCATTCAGTGTACATTAGCAATTGTCATCATTACTCTTATTACTTAGACCTCTAAAATTAGGAATTTGAAGAGAGATCAGGCCATAAAAAAAAAGGTGTACAAGTTTAAACACCTTAAAGCAGTAGAAATCTTCAGCTTTCCACCTCTTTTTATGAAAGACATTCACAGGGTCTTCTCATAGGTTAGTCCTGAGATGGAACAGGAAACATAGATGAAGTCAGATGGCCTTCCAGATCTCAGTAGCATCACCATGTTGTAACAAGACTCCTTTAACATCATATATCAGTTTCCTTTCCACTATGACCAGTGCCATCTCTGGAGACTGTAACTCAGGGTTTAATTGTTGATTGAGTCATTAAGTTTAATTTAGCTTTTTTTTCCTTGGTAGCTGGCGGTATTGGTATCCAAACCCTTGACCTTGGTATTACAACACTGCTCTAAGCAACCGAGCTAACTGGCCAACCCTAATTTAGCTTATTTATTCGTTCAACAAATATTGCAGGCACTGTTCTAGGCACCTGTGGGGATATGGTAGTAAACAAGACAATGTTCCTATTCCCATGAGCTTTTTCAGCAATGTAAAGATAAGATGGAACAGAAAAATAGTGTGTGTAAGTATTTGGACATTTAAGCTTGGGAGTTGATAATAAAGTGGTTCTGACAGTAAATAGAAATGTAGTGTAAAATCCTTGGAAATTTTGTCATATAATTCAACATCTATAGATAACAGCATTTTAGTACCTTTATTTGAATATATTATATAAAATAACACTAGATTAAAAGTATATAAAATACCTTTCTCTCTTAGATTAGTAAACCAGCCAATCAGTGTTCTTAGTTTAGTTATTAGCATTCTGTCAGACTTATACAGTAATGATTAGTTACCCTTTATTATACTTTTGGCATGCTTCCCATGTTTAATTTCATTGTAGGGAATGAACACATAGTTAAGGAAATTGCAAAGATGGGAAAAAGTTAAAATAGGGAAAACAATGACACAGGTTCAAAACTGATTTTAACGTATTGTTATAATATGACTTTTGCAAGTAGAGTGAACAATAATTATTTTTAAATTTGCATTTGAAGTATTTTGTCCCAGCCTCACAACTTTGAACGTGAAATCTTTAATTTCCTTTGAGTTAAAGTTTATTTCTATAACAGCACAGGAAAAAATGATAAGCATACTTTGAAACAAATGTATAAAGGTAAATTCTACATATCTGTTAAGAAAACACTAAAATTATTCAGCAAATATATTATGAATGTTTTAAAATAGACATATAGTCTTAAACAATTTTCCCTGAGCATAAGTATTATTACTTATATCGTGTCTTGCAAGAATATAGTTTTAGTACCTGCCCAAAGACATTGTACTAAATGTATGTGAAAATGGCTAAGTTAAATACAGACTTTGTTACATGCTGAACTATGGAGTAAAGTGTCATTAGGAGCAGAACTACGGATGGCTCCCCTATATTCCAGCATTACTCAGTTCCCAGATCCCTGCTGTGTAGTTGTTCCACTCGCCAAGAAGCCTGTTAAAGAGCCCCCAAGAGCATGTGTACAGCCCTCCATGTTAATAGTTAATTGGTGAGGATGGCAAGATGAGAGGACAGCCGAACATGTGGTCTCTCAGACTCAAGCAGTAGACAGACCTTTAGTTATAATAACCGCAGCTGCTCACATTCTCACAACTCAACTGTTCAAAACTGTTGTCGAGTGAAGGTTGTTGTAGGTTGAAAAAAAAAAAAAAAAAGAAGAAAGGTTACATCTAGAAAAATAACTAAAACCCTGTCTTTAAACTGTTCCTACATATTATTTTAATTATATTATTTCAACTTTTAAAAACTTAAGTATAAATTTCCATATTCAAAGTTGTTATATTTTAGCTACATTGAACATTCCGCTGCTTTTTTCCCACCTACTGTTAGAAACAGAAATGTTTTTGCCCCTTTGAAACTTTTTAATTAGTTTTTTTGCAAAGTGATCACTTTAAAAGCAGTTGTAATAGGATACTGCTCGATTTCCATATCTAGCAAGATATAAACTGTAATTTTGGGGAGTCTGTAAATGGGAACTGGTTTACTACTAGTGAAATTTGTCATCTACCTCCACATTATGCAAACATTTGTGCTTTTTAAGTTAATTTTATTTTCAATTTCTGGTGACAGTCGTGTGCTTGAGAAAATGATGACCAATAACACCTATTCTTTTTGGAAATAAAAACTTTATGCCTTATTATGATTTTATTAGTGAGGTGAAAGGAAAATACGTTTTCCCCACTTTATGCATTTTTTTTACACAGGCTATGACAGGTTGTACCTGATTTGTACTTTTTATTGATTAAAAGCACTTTTACCTGAAACTGTCAGGAAATAAACATTGAAACACTTAGAACTGTAATTAAAATAGAGAAGGTTATTTTTCTATACCTTTCTCACAGATTTCCTTTCAAAAAGAAAATTTACTTTTTATTATTGCTAATCTTTATTCAAGCTGTCATGATCTTCACTTTTAAGGAATTTTTAAATATAAACAATACATAAATTTCTCCTTAACTATAAAAATGCAGGAATGAAAACTTTTTTGACATTATTGATGATAAAATATGAAATAATATTTTTCATTCTAGAGTAATTCTATTGCTAGCATTTAATATACTTGCTTACAGAAAATTAGTTGGTAAACTATTTAAACCTTCTTTTATTCGGAACAGATTTCAGATTTGAAACTAGCCGATAGCATATTTTTATTTGCCATCATTGGCACTTGGACGATTAATAGCCTCATTCACTTTTTATTCATATACACACTGTTTTACAATAATTTGATCCATAGATTTTTTTTTCCTCCAGCAGTCTCATTGAAGAAAACTATTACCAACATTAGTTAGCTTATACCAAGGTAAATTTGTTTTCTGATGAAAAGCAGGAAGGAAAGGGCTTGTTATATGTCTCTTAAAAATTGAATGAGGTTTTATTTATTATGTTATTTTAATTCATGTGTTTTAAAATTAATCTTCTATAATATTAATGTATTAGAGCTTTGAACCCACTGAAGTGAATGATATGGAGTTTCTGTGTAAAGAAATTCAGAACAAACCTTTCCACCTCCATAAACTTTTGTGTTCATGGTGATTATTTTAGCAGCTAAACTCTAAGTCAAGCAATGGATTGCTCTAGAGCTAACCATTAATATGGGATTATGAAACATGGACTCCAATGGCCTTGTGAATTTCCCTCAATGTGAAATCTTTTATTCTTAAAACAAAAACTAAGAATAATTGCATGGCAAAGAAACAATAGACATTTGTGAGTTTTCAACTATAAAATTTGTGGAAATATTTTTTATGTAATTGTCGATATGAGCATCATTAGAGGAAAGCACAACACCGCCTTCTGTCAAATAAATTAATCTATTCTAAATTGTCTTTTTAAATGTACTTTATTAAGGAGAATATTTGAGAATGAAAATTACTTATTGATCGTAGATGTTATTACCAAAAGATAAAGATATTCTGCATATCATTTTTTCATCAGTTCTTTCCTTAATCAAGACCTTCTCAACTGAGAAAATGCCTTTAATTTTTCTACATCTTCTTAACCACTCTGAAATTGATTTTAGGAAATTGACATATTTAAAAAGAAGCAATTTTTTTAAATGAACTGAAATGATTAAACCTATTTTAATTTCACACCATACTTGTCAAATTCCAGTAACTTCATATAAGTCTAGTGAGTTGTAAACAGAGTCTGTTTTTCTTTAAAATAACAAAGGCTTGAGACTTACAAATTATTATAGCTACATATTATTTTCTTCTGTTTTAGACTATACATGCTGGTATCTGTTTAATTTTTTCAATCAAATCATAGCTTGTTTGTGTATGTAATTTACTTTCTTGGTCAAGGATGATTGCAACTTTTTTCACAATTAAACTCCAAATTATCTATAAATTTTTGTCCATGTAGAGCATTATTAGCAATATATGTATCATTTTGTCTTGTATAAATATGCATTTTAAATAAGAGCAGGATATATTTTAAATTGTCATTAAGATTCATATGCATCTTTAAAAGAAAAAATATGATTTAGAAACCTTTTATTATACTTGATTTAACCAACTAAATATTTAATAAGCCATAAGAATAATAGCATATTTAATAAACCATAAAAAAATAATAATTTTCGTTTTAATTTTTTTTGCTTTCTCTAAAAAACCTTTTTTGATGTTATAGTTCATATTGTGATTCATTCTGTAGTTCCTGTAGTGGTAATAGTTATTAGCTAACGGGTTATTTAAGGCCAAACTTTTCAAATGTATCAATGATATAAATCGTGAAATGTCTCATCACAGTATGGAGATCATCATCTGTTTAGACATATGGAATATTTGGCTGCTGGACTGTGTAGTCTTTATAATGCCCAGTGTCCAGACATGGACACAACTGTTCTGGGAGCAGAAGAGGGGAGGGACCTGTGTGTTTAGTTTATTTGAACATGGTAGAATGAAAGAAAAAGGATCTTTTACATTGTTTTAATTATAGATTTTCTTCTACATCAATTTTTGTGTACAGAAAAGAAGTTTTTATTTAATTTTACATTTATTTTACAATAAAATTTTAAGCTTTTCATCTTTGGTGTTACAAGCTTTCTGAAAAGTACCCATAAAAATGTGAGTTTCAAATTATTCCTGTTTATATACATGGATGCATACCTTCCCTTAGAGAAAGATTACCGTCTTCGAAAAAGGATTATATTTATTTCTTAATGTTGAGGGAAAACATGCTTGTAACTAATTTTAATTTAAAGTTGCTTAAGTATCAGGTCAGATATTATATTTCAATGTTATGTTTTAGCCCTTTGCTATTAATTACATTACTATTAAGTTCTTGTTTCTTTAATAATGCGTTTGCACCCTATGTAGTAAATCTTTAATGTTGGGGAGGACGAGGGGAGAGATTAAATTAGCCTTGTAACCTCTTTCTCTTCCAGGCTGATGATGGAAAATAAAAGCTCTTAGCCACAAAATGTAACACTTAGAATTAATATTTAATTAGACTAGCAAATTGTACACTGTGGCTGAAAGCTTCCAAAGAGTTGTTAGTGCCACAATTGACCTACAGGTTTAATAATAACTCACTTCTAGAAGCAAGTGCCAGTTCAGCATAGTAGAGCCACTGTAAGAAAGTCCTGAGAGATTAAAATCAGCAAACCAAATGGCAGGCAAGGATTCCTGGGATGGAGCCTTCTGGAAAGCTGGGAGCTGGAATAGCTTTTAAGCCAGGATTCAGATGAGAACAGTGGGTGAAAAAGCTGATCCCTCCTGTTCTGGGAGCTTCTGGTTGTAGGCCAAAATCTTAGAACAGATTTTTACTAAATGTTTTTGCTGCAGCTATTAACTTACATTGAAAATCAAATATTGAATAATTTTTCTGTAAAATTTAGCAAATTTTTTGTGTAAACATTCATTCTTAATTTCTTAACATATTAGTACATAATATCTGTAAACTCAGATCATTAGATTATCAGATAGGTTTGGCGCTGTACATCTATGCTGTTTTGCTGTGACATGCTGTTTCCTTGTTCCCTGTATAGTTGATTTATATGGTTCATTTCTATATTATTTCATTACGGGGCATTATGCAGAGCCTGAGAAAGAGATTGTGAAGTCTGTAGCCCAGTAATTTTTTTTTTCTTCAAGAAAGTGTGTATATCAAAAAAACATAATTCAAAGGAATTCTTAATTTTTAAAGACCTTATATTATAAAAGCAATGCTATATTTGCATATGCTTATGATGCAATTAAATTACAGGATAAATAATTGGACCTCCTGGTGAAACATTGGATTCCTATATCTCTGACAGTTTAGTCTGGTGAAAGTAGGATACCGTGAGTTTGAAAATGTGCAAACAAAAGACAGCCAACTGAAAGGGGGACACCTTACATAATTTATTGGTTATATCTTAAATAATTAAAGAAAAGCTATTCATTAGTTAAAAATTCAAGCAGGTGAGGGCCTTGCCAGCAGAGGGAGTAGTCCTGTCTTCCGTCAGTTTCCCATCATTTTCCCACCTGCCTCAGCCTTTTTCCCAGCCAGTCTCCCATCTGGACCTGGCTCTGTCAGCCTGTTTCTGATGACAGGCTATAATTTTATACTCAATATGGGATTATTCTAAGCTGATTTTAAACTTTAGTATCTTTAACCTGCCACTGCATCACAAAAATCAGCTGGATGCTCTTTTCGGTATTTGGATATTAGTGATTGTTTTTCCAGGCAGGTTGTGAGCTTTTGGGGCATCGATGAATTGCATTTTAAAGGTTTCAAGTATAAAGCAGTAAGAAGAAATTTCTTATTTAGGAAGT
Source organism: Galeopterus variegatus (assembly GCF_000696425.1). NCBI lineage: Eukaryota > Metazoa > Chordata > Mammalia > Dermoptera > Cynocephalidae > Galeopterus > Galeopterus variegatus. The sequence goes on from NW_007727206.1 coordinate 387,532, forward strand.
TACCCATAAAATATCTTTAAGGACAGAATATACACGAATTTCTCTGTGGATAATTTCCATAATATGAAGCTAAATGAGGTATAGTTATGAAAAATGTTTAAAATTAATTTTGAGTATTATACCATTATACTGTCTGCCGCATTCATTACACTATGTTGTTCATCCCATTGCTGAGAGTTTCAGAATATGTAAGACTTTTTAGAAATGTTTACTAAAGTAACCTACTGAAAAAGAAACAAAACATAAATATATAAATAGACAGATGTCTGCAAAGTATGGAGTACTTGAGGCCAGTATAAATGTAAGCAATATTTGTGAAAATAAAATGATGTGTTCTAAGAAAAAAAAATCATGTGTTCTTAAAAAAAAAAAGAGCCTCAGTTATAAAGAACCAACATTTTCATACCAAAATTTAGCTTAGCATACCAAGTGTTTGATCAGATAGAAAGCAAAAAAAGCTCCATTGCTTATTCATAATAAAATGTGACAATTTAGCAAGTTCTTTCATCATTGGGGTTGAGTATATTTGCCATTAGCTCCTTTCTGAATATATTTTAAGTTTTAGGGGGAAAAAACCAAAATATGTTTGTTTTATGATTTTCTTACATGAATGTCAGTGTATGATGCTACCAAGAGAGTGTGTTACACTTAGAATTTTTTAATTTACAAAAGCTCCTCTATCTTCTAAAATTAACTGTGACTTTGAATAAAGTTCAGTGTTAAATCTGGAAAGATTTAATCAAACACTTTCATAATTTATTTCAAATATACATTAGTGTACTTTTATCTGATAAAATGATATTCTTTATTAAATTCAAAATAATTTTGAGCATAATTATTTCCCCAGTATCACATTTTTAAAACCTAATTCACAAAAGTAAGTGACAACTCTAGGGAAGGTAGGGCAAGTTTGTAAAAAGTTACAAATAGTATAAATAATTTTATTATTTCATAGTCTTGATTTCTATGAAATTTAAGCATGGAAAAACAAATACCTCATTTAATGGAGAATTTAAGCATGGAAAAACAAATGCCTCATTAAAATCCCTAGATTTATCCTTTGATTCAAGTTAATTTTGGGATTACATGACAAAGAAATGTCAAAAATTCTAATATGTCATGTTTCTATGTGTATCATTTTTCAGAAAGTGTTATAAATTGAGCTGTTGAGCATTCCATACTTACATTTCTCATGAAGATTCCCACCTGTCCCCCTCCCTCATGTGCATTATATCATGTACTAGGGGTCAAACATAAAGTAACTTAAATATTTCTTTAATTCTCCAACATTAACTAATCATAGTGCTTCCACGCTGTTGTAGTCCCAAATCCATTATTTGTGCCATACTCAAATGGGAGCTCTTCCTTTCATTTCGTGCCCACTATCTTTCTTAAATAGCATAAATTGAGTAACCCAAGAACTTATTCCTACTTGAGGCATTGCATAAATGCTTTATATCAGTTTGTTCTTTTGATTATTAAGTTATTGGTTAATTACTTCTTAATCCTTTTTCCTGGAAATGTATATTGTATTGGTACAAATTGCATCTTTTATGTTGTTGAGATAATTAGTCTAAGAAAATAAGAAAATATTCAGGGTTTGAGGTATTCTGATTGTTACTTGGGAACTCTAAATAGGTATCTGAACTATTTTTATTAGAAAATTGTGGGAGCTTTATATGGCAGTAGTTGAGTTTTTATCTCTTGACAAAATTTATATAGTTTGGGTTTTATACACTTTGAATTGAAAGGGAACATTAAAGTAATCTCCCTTAATTTAAAATTGATTTAATAGATTTGGCGTATCCTAATAAAAAAATGTGTTGTCATTCTATAAAAGCGAGCAGGAAACACTTTATGAAGCCAAACAAGGAGCAGTCAAAACAAAAACTGAAGTTTTTGTGAAATTAAATTTGGAATGCAAAGGTAGAAGACTGGACAATCTGATTTGTCTTGTTTATTTGCAACAACATTTAATAATTTGACATATTTTACTTTTAGGGGAGTGGAAGGGGCAGCTGGTCAGTAGGGGATCCGCACCCTTGACCTTGATGTTATAACACCATGCTCTTACCAACTGAGCTAACTGGCCAGCCCTTTAAATTTAAATAATTAAGGAATTACACTGCAACAGAAAGTTTTAAGAGCCTTTTACGTAACTTGATAACAATGCTATTTGAGACTGCTAAACTCTTAAAACTCCAGGACACTGGCTCTCTTCTCTTTTGGCTTCCCTCCTACTCATGTCTTGGCTACTATCCAGATCTGACAACTTTCACCCAGGAGCAAAGGGAGATTTGTCTAGTATAAGAAGGATTTTTGAGCCATCCTTGATTTTCATATCCAAATGGGCAAGAAGGAGGGGTGGCAATATCATTGTACATACTTGGGCAATGTATGTGCCACACATACACTATAACCCTTAATTTACTCATACTAGTGAATTCTGAACATCCTTTCTCAAATCTTCCTTATTGAAAGCTATAATGTAACAACTTCAAAATTAACACAAAAATTATTTTCAAATTTATGTCTAAGTAATTAATGCACAAATATCTTTACTTCTCCATTTCCAATTATATACTAAAGACCAAAGAGGTTTTGCATCTTGGCTATCAAAAACATAGAAACGGAATCTGTTAGGATGAGAATGTGGAAGTTCCAGTTTCAAGGCCTCTGCTCAGATCATTATGCTAAAGCTTTCTGAACACTGCTGTTCGTGACAATTTATTATTTATAGTGTATTTCTGCTACAGTAAATTGTGATTATTATGCTTTTAAGGGTTTTTTTAAAAGCTGTTAATTTTAGATTCTTTTAAATAAATCCATCTACCTTTATCTAAAAGACCATTTAGTATTAATATTATAATTTGAAAGACCTTTTGACAAGAATGATTTTAAAGTAAATTATATCAATGGACAATAATATTCCTTATGTATCTTGGAGATACAGAAGTTACTTTTTTAACGTTTTAAAAAATATGTACATTTACATGCCCAAAATCTTTTATACTCCTACAAATAACTATAAGATTGAATTAACTTATAATAAAAATAAAGTTTATCTTGGTCTGAAATGTTTATCTTATTCTTCTATAATTTCCATTGCTCGTTTTTGTACAGATGTTTTTTAGATATCTGTACAACTTTCACAATCTGGTTTGCCACGTTATATAAATTATTTTGCCAAATAGCTGTGCAGAAAGCAGTAAGGTCATATTAAATATAACTTATTTTATTGTAACAGTATGATTAAAAGTTTATTCTTGTTCTAATATTTCATGAAAGCTTTTAAAGTAGAATGTAGTTTATAGTTAATAACTATGATGTAAACCTATGGAACATAAAAATATGATAAATGAAATATATGAATGAGTTTCGGAGAAATCTTGAAATCCAGGCTGTACATACCTTTTATATCTTGAATTCATTAGTTTTCTTCTTCAATGTAGATAATTGTTTTTTTTTATGTCCCACAAACTACCTTAAAAAGATCTATGAAGTTGATAAATATTATAGGCCATTTAATGGTTTATTAGTAAATTTTAAGCTTAAATTAAGGAAGGAAACCCTCTTTGAAATAAACAAATGTCAAGTTGACCATTTAAATACATAGTACATTGTTTATATACTAACAGAATTGAAATTTATACCATCTTTAAACCTTACAACTTCTATAATTCATATTGAGAAAGCCCTAGTTGATATCACTGAAATCTTGTATAGTTGAGTTCTAACAAAAATTGACTTTTATTTTTAGCTTCAGATTTTTAGATACAAAGCCTTAGTCTTTTATTTATAGATAAAAGGAAATCTGACCTTTTTGATTAAAAAATTTTGTCAGTAGCCTTTAAAAGTGCTTGTTCATCTGAGAATCCATGACAGGAGTACTCTTCCCAGTTGAGTTTATCCTAAAAATGAAAAGATGAGAGCCTACTGGTTGTTATCCAAGATTTTTCTTAATGGACGAATCACATGGTTATTCTTCATCTCCCACTTGTTCTCACCCTTTACTACCAACCCAGCCACACCCCACCCTCACAACAATATTGTTCAGTACTCAGCACAATGAATCATTTTCAAGTTGACTCATTGTGAACTGTCTCCCAGCTGTTGGAATGTCTGGCAGACATTTTTGTTTGGGTGAAGAATAACTGGCTGAAACCCAACCTGGATGAGTTTGATATAATGGTCTTTGGCTAAAGAAATATTGCGAGGAACATGTTTATGGCCTCTGAAGCCCCTGTTATTCCTGGAGTTGGACCATCCCCTGTGGCAGAGAACTGAAAGTAAAGAATCAATCTGGATTATTTTCTCACCAATGAATGAAAAATTGCCTTAGGAAATAATAGTCATTTCCAAATTATGTTTGTTTTTCCATACTTAGTGTACCCTGGTGATTGAAAGTATTAAAGACAATTAAGGATAATTATTTTTACTGGTTCTTTTGAAGAGGCCGAAACACTTTATATAACCATATTCATTCTTATGGAGGAATTTCACATACTGCTCTAAATTTGAGTTAACCAGTCATTTCAGTAGAATGTTTGGTGACACAAGCTACTACTTATTTTATACTGAGTCAGTTAACATTGACCAGCCCTCTCTTATTTTTCATTCTTATGCAGTCTTCATAATGGGACCCAAGAAACAGAGGAATACCAGTAAGCTCAGTAGTCAATCATGTTTTCAGAAAATGAAAATCTTTGTTTATTTGGCCTCTTCTTTAACAGGGAGAGTAGCATCAAACTGATAAATGTTCTTGACTGTTTTACATTTCCCATTCTTTTCTTTTAAACTGGTGGGCATTACCAATGTATAAAATGGGAGTTTCAAAATTACAAAATTTTACAAACAAAAATTTTTCAACTTATCTCTGTCTTCAGAAAAAATGTTCTAAGGTGTTATAGCACATAATAGGTTTTCTGATGTACCACCCTTTCAGGAGCTAAAAGGAATATTGAATTTCCATTAAATAAAATAATTCAAAAAAAAGTTACTGGGTATTTGATGATTATATTTTTATAGCCATGAAATTATGGGTATTTTAGAAATATTTTCTACTTGATAACTGGACATACTATATTTGGAAACATATTAATGTATTTTAGTTTTAATCTGGAAAAAATGTGACGTTCCTAAGATGTATTGTTTAGCAGTATTTCAGGTTGTGTTGGAAAATAAGGTATAGGCTACTAGTCTAAGTGCTAGTCTTCTACCGTCTTTTCTTTGCTTTTATTGTTATCCCAGAGCCAAATGGCAGCATCTGGAAAGAGAAAACAGAAGACTGCAGAGCTAGCCATGTTGCAGCCTCTTAGCTAGACCCTTCCATGTTTCTAATATGTCACGGAGGACCTCAGCTGTTATAGGACTGGGACCTAGTCCCAGCTGACAGGCGACAGTGGGACCCTTGACTTATGTTATCCTGTACCATTTATTGGTTCTGAATCCTGGTGTCTGCCAGATTTTCCAATAGGCAAGGGGTGAAGTAATTTAAAAAATAATAGAATATGAGCATAAAGGTAGCCTTGCCCCTTAAAACAATGACAGATAATCGATTTATGTTTTCTATAAAAACTAATCAATTTATGTTTTCTTCCAACTAACATTCCCCCTTCCCTCAGCTTTTTGAATTAGAATAGCATACCTACATAAGTCAGAATTTTTCAATTAAGGGTATATTTCCACCCAATTTTCAGCCTGTAGAAGTTTTAATTTTTAAGTTATTTCTCTGTTAATAATCTATCTTCACAACAATTTGTCATTGAGATGGCATAGTGGCACTGTATAGATGTTATATTTTTAAACATAACATGAGTGTTTTATTTCCATGTTTTGCAGAACAAAGGAGTTATTGCTCGTGTTACAAACTTGTCAGATACAGTAGTTGGTCTGGAATCATTTATTGGTTCTGAGAGAGAAACTAACCCATTATATAAGGATTATCATGGTAAGCATCACCTATATAATGAGAGGAGCATGCCCTGGCTGCTTCTAGGGTACCTGGAAGCATCCTGTCCAGTCAGAATATCTACTGTTAAGTAGCATGAATTTTATTCTATAACATGTCTGTTAAATGTTTTCTGTTCCTGGCCAATCTTCCTTGGCAGTTTATCACCAAACTGCATCAAGGCTACTGACCATGATAATTGTTTGAAAGGAGTCAAACCCAAGTACCAAGGCATGGCTCAGTCAGATGTAGAATGGCACTTCAAAAATCTTTCTATGAACTTTTTGAAGTACCCTCATACATTTTGTTGTCCCAGTGGCTTAAAGTTTACATGAAATCAGTCATACTTATTAGACATGTTTGACATAAATATCATGTTAATTCTAATAATAAGAGCTTGGGATAGCAGTTTATATTTTACAAAACTTAGCTGTATGATAATAAAATACATACATTATTATATTTAAAAATTCTTAGTCAATCACATTTTCAAAAACTGAACGTCTTTGATTAAATTTGTACCTTTCTCTGTTTACTCATTTTGTTATTAGTTTTGAGTTATGAAGAAATTTTAAAATATTGCCACCCTAGTATAAATACAGGGAAATTCATCAGACTTTTAACTTTTTTTTTTATTGTATTTTAGTCACTTGGTTAATTTGGGGATTTTTTTTTAATAAAGAACCATATGTTTTTTTAACAAAGAACCATTTGAATAGTAAATGTTTAGCAGTTATGTGTATTTTAGGTCTCAGCTGAATATGTAATGTAATGAATAGCAAATTTTTACCTATTTACTTATTCTGAGTATGTATTAATTATTGCCATTATTATTGTGGAACACTTATACTTCCATGGAAACTTATGCTCTAAAGAGTTACTAGCTTATATGAAGCCTGCTACAAGATGGTTTAAAACTGTGATTATGTGAGACTGTGGCAGGTTTTTTATTGGTTTACATACTAAAAAAGGATTAAAACTTGTAAGATACTTTATATGATAATTGGCCAGTGCTTTGAGGAGTCAGCATACAACCTTTAAAAAAATAATAAAATAGGATAAGTTAACAATCAGGTATTTTTTTCAAAGGCTAGAAATGTAAGTTGTGAGCAAAAGCTACTGTAAAATAATTTGCCCCCAACCATTTACTTGCATAATTGTGCATATGGTATATGCCAAGGTTAACACTATAGATAACTCATTTAATATATATTTTCATTATGATAAGAAGAGATCTACTAAGATTTAACTATTTCTTTAATTTATTACTATTTCCATTTTTTAAAACAATTCATTTGAGCATTACCTTAATAAATTATATAGAGAGTATCACTTATAGGTTTATGAGCTTATGAATGTAGTTAAAAATTATCTTAATAATTCATTAATTTAATTAATAAGCTTGAAAATATTAGATTAATTAAAATAATTAAAATATTCGATTAAAGTAATAAATCTGAAAAATATTATTTTGATTAAAAGATTTTAAAGGTTAAAAGTCTATGATTCTTTGTGCCAAAATCTCCAAATTGATAAATTGTTCCCCACAGAGTTATGCTTGGTTCTGATGACTAGTAAACTTTCTGTTAATAAGAAGGATCTGATGATGAAATTATTCATTTATTCTGTAAGGCCTCTTGATGTAATTGTTAGCTAAACAAGCACAAGTAAGGTTAAAATGAGAAATGTGCAAATAAGAGTATAGTGTGCTTATTTCTAATAAACATATTTTGTTAAATAGCTATGTATGAGATATTTTTAATTTATAGATAAAACCTGTCTTCTTGGTACACCTTTTACAATTTGTTTTAAGTTTAAAAAATTAAGACAGATATTTTAGTGAATTATTTTTGAAGGGCTGTTTTTAAAGTTAAGTACCTGGAGGTTTACACTTTTAAGCTAAAACTAACACATACATTACTAAGCATTCAAACATAACACACAAAACCTTGTACTAGAGAAGCAGTTCTATAAATAAGATTTATCTATTTGTTCAAATCTGGAATTTGCCTTTTCTACTCATGTTTAGGGATCAATGTCCTTCGGATGGTGATTTTTAAATATGAGCTGAGTCAGGCAGAAAGATGCACTGAAGAAACTTCCATGTCTTCATCTGTGGGAAATGACCCCTAGTTTAGTCAGAAACTACATTAGGCTGCACAAAAGCCATCCAGTGCCCTTGTCAGAAAAAATTAGCAAGTGTTTCTACTGACAAGAGGCCAAAGCTCACGGTTTACCTAGCACTGTTGCAAAGCTTATAACAGCTTCATAAAGGTCTAACATGCCATAGAAATGAGTGTCTTGGGATGGCATAGGGGTTAATGTTCGATCCTAGAGTGTGCTCTGATATGTAGTTTTCTTCAGTGGTTTTTTCAAGTTATTAATAAGGTACAAAATGAAATACTTTTCATTAGTGCTTCACTGGTTATCAGTAACCCATAAGCCTTGTTTTGCTGGCTGCTTACTGGTGCATTTAATAAAATAAAGATCACTCAGTGGTGCCGTGGGCAGCATGCAAGGTGATAGCCATATTTGCTTACTGTAAATACAAGAGAAAATCACACACAAACCGGCTGTAGTTTTGACAAGTATTAAGATCCCTCTTTACATCTGTACTTCTGTATCAAAGTGCAATTAGTTTTCCTCGCACAAGGATTTCTGTTTATCTTATTCTGCTTGATTACTTGAGTATAATCACACCATTTGCTTCATTGCTCCTGGTAGTAAGCTCCAGTTTTAAAAGGGGAGGATGCTTGTGTGTAAATTTACAGGATTCTGCTGTAAGACTCTTTAATTTATGCATCTGATGACAGCATTTTAAATTTTTTTCTTTTAATTTTTTATCCACAAGGTTTGATTCATATACGGCAGATTCCTCGGCTTAATAACTTGATTTGTGATGAATCAGACGTCAAAGACTTAGCTTTTAAATTAAAAAGGAAGCTATTCACCATTGAGGTAAGAGAATTTTTATGTTTTAGTTTACAGACTTGAGGTATATAATATCTCCTTTTTTTTTTCTTTTAATGAAATTCTTAGGACATGCTTCATGCTAAATATTTTTAAGTTCTTTTGTTGTAAGGAATAATTTTTAGACTATTATTTTAATGGTATATCATTTGAGTATAGCAAAAATGATTTTGTTTTAAATGTCTATTACAAGTAAGCTCCAAACTTACGATAAGTGTGACGTCCATATTTCCAAGGCTTTCAAAAGCATATTTAATTAAATGTTAATGAGCTGTGCTTACGTGGGCGTGGAATGTGAATGCTACCCACAATTGTGTATGGCTGTGAAAAAAGGATTCTTATCCGCATTCTAAAAGCATTTTTCTTTACTATTAGTGAAATTACCTTTCGCTGTCCACGCTGAATTAAACAAAGTATAATTTAAACTAGCGTCTTTAAGTAACTACAGCATGTAAACTTTTTTTGCAACCGTTATGCAAGCAATGGTGACAGAAAGTAGTAGTACAAAAGATTTATTTCAACTTAAATCTTGCTAAAGAGCAAATGAACTTGGAACTATTAAGCAATTAGAGCTGATGTATTTATTAACGAAATAAATGCTCAGAGAGAGATGGCTTTTGAGTGATGTGATAGTTATCAGTATAGTCCATGCATTTTTTTTTTTTTCAACAAAGACATAAAACAGCCAAGCAGCCTTGACAAACCATTTTGTTTAATCTCTTTTCAAATGAAAAGCTCTTAAGCAGGCCACTTGTCTTAACTGCTTGAAACCATAAAAAGAGAGAATTGCCACCAATAAATTAGCATATTTTTAACTTCATCACACCAAATGATGGTCAAATTGGCTTGGCACTGCTTTGGTGTTTGGGACTTCACCCTTAAGTGACCATTTTGGCCCTTTTTTGACCCTCTGCCCTCTTTAAGCTGGCCACTTGATAAGGTAACTTAATGGTTCTCTCTCTTTTTCTCTTTCCCTTCACATTTGCAAGTAGCACTAATCTATAAATCATTGTAAAGGCCCTATCCAGTGACGAATTAATGTGCCCTCCTCCTAATTAATGGTCATCAATGTCCTTAATTATCTAATCCTATTGAGAGCAGTTAATAGTTAATCAGGCAGCCAGATCTTCAAGCAGGTCATCTCTGCAGGAGTGTTAGAAGTTTCTCATCTGGGGATACTCCCTTCAAAAGCCACTTAAAGCCAAAAGAGTGAGAGTGTAGAAATGGTGATTCTTGAGCTAATTTGCTTTTTAGTTCTCAAAAGAAACTATTGAAATGAAACCCAACACTGTAATTGTTCAAACATTGTTTCAGTTTTTCTGACAAAATGCCATACCATTGGTTAAAACTTTTAGAGGGATAAAGTTATAGTTTAGTGGCACAAGGAAAGTATGCTTATTACTTTCATTTAAGTCGAACTGATATTTTTAATGCAAGGTGTAAGAGGTTTTTTTTCTCCACGTGGCAACTTTTTCCCGAAATCAGTATTCTGACACCCAGGTCTAAGCTAACATTTCTATTACCATACAAATCTAAGCAAGGCGATTCTCTTGCAAAAAAATATTGTGACCAGAGAAGAAAATAGTACTGTAGTGTGAATCATGTTGTGATCTCTCTCTTTCTGTGTCTCCCATTGGGTTTTATTGGGGGCTGTGGTGGGGATGGGGGAGAAATAAAAGATTTACATAATATCAGTTGGAACCTCTCCTTTGAATAACTTTAGCTTCTGATAGTGACTAGACTTTACCATTAGAGCTGATGAAAGATCATTTATTAACCACACAGGTTTCTGTTCCATTTTCTCTCTTTTTCCCACTATGCTAAGCTAAGAGAACCATTATAATTTGTCATTTTGCAGTTTGGAAAAAATGTTTGAGAACAAAACACAGATAGACATTCATTTTTTTAAAAGCTGATATTCAATACAGTTGATCAAATCCTGTACTTTTCTGGCTTATAACCTAATCAGTAAGGGTTTTTTTTTTTTAGAAATATAGGTGAAACACATACTAAATAACTTATTTACTTGTGCCATAATATTAGATTTGGTGATTAGAAAAAATATAAATTAAGGAATCAAACAAATCTAATAGAAGTACTTGTAGGTGTAATTGAAGCAGAATAAAATCATTTGGTTCACCAAAGATTAAATGCTTTCAATATAGCATTCTGTACTAATGCATATCCAAATACATAGCAAGTCTTTGGTGATATATGATAGAAACTAGAAACAAGAATAGGAATGACCTGAATATAATTAGTTCAAGGATTCCTTTATACAGGGAAAAAAACATCTATCATGTTTTAATATAAGCAACAAATAAATATTTTTTAATGATGACCTGATATTATAAAAAAATAAAATGTATACTGTAGTAGTCTGTAAAGTCTGAGACTATACTATACCAGCCATCAAATCTAAGGCTTACTTTCAGAAGCAAAATGTATTTTGGCAGGTAAAACAGAAATAACTTTTCTGATTCCATGGAGGCAGCTTCATTACATGTTGGACTTTATTCTCAGTCACATGGTCTCGAAAGGGGCCATGGTTGGAAACAAGAGGCAAAAGAAGAGGCCAAGCACCCTCATCTCTGTTTTTAGGAGACCTTTTCTTTGATTTGTTTAATTGTTGCCCTTTTCATTCATGAAAACTGATTTTTTTTTTTTTTTACTAACAGCTACCAAAGTCCTCTAACAGGTAGAGCAACTTTAGTAGTCTCTAATTTCTTTTAGTGATTTGGAGAAGCCAAAAGAATATTTCTTCCTTCTTAGAGTACATAATGGTATTGTCCAGATTCAAGTGGAAGTATGTATCTAATCACAGTATATTTTTACTAATACCTATAACTATAAAGCCCTATAAAATAGGCCCTCTACAAAAACCATAGCAGAATTATATCTATACTAATGACACTAAAATCCTAGAATGCATTCTATGTAAATAAATGAGAAACTTTAAAGTTGATTTAATATGTCTTTAGGTTAAAAGAAATAGCTTTCTAATTCTTTGAAAACTGATCATTCTTATAAACTGTACATGGTAACGCTCTAGCTATTTGATTAAGCATAATATACTAATTCCTTGACCTTACCAAGCAAGATTATATAACCTCCATTCAATCATAGCAAACATTTATTGTTGTGTACTAGCCACTATACTGCTTATTTCTATTTTTATATAATGATTAAATATTTTAAACAAAGGCTTTACTAAGATGTAATAGTAGACTTAATATATAGAAACTATGTCTTTTTTATCTTCGTATTTATCCCAGAACTAAGAACAGCGTCATTTACTTAGTAGAAATAAAATATTTGCTGAAATACATATAATATAGATAAATTATGAATGGTGTTTTAAAATAGTCCAAATAATACAGCTACAAATATTATATAAGCTTCTATGGTCAAGAGACCCATACACACTGCCTTTTCAATGTAAGTGTAAGATTTATAACTTTGGTACATAGCTTCACTTCTGAGCCGAGATAACTGCTTCAACTTACATTGTTTCAGTTTCTGTAATTTTTGCTTTTCTAATGTTGGGATTATCATTAACCAGTTTTTTTTTTACATTAGTATTTATAATGTAATTATAATACATAAACAAGTAAGATTGGATAGGATTTGAAATGTGGCTGCATTTAATTTGATGACATCATAAAAGTAGCATTTTCACTTGCATTAAAGGTTATTTTGCTATTTTGATTTTGTATTTTCAGCTTTATCATATCTTAACACATTCTAGTAATATGATTTTCTAATATAAATTATAATAATGTATTATAACATCTATAGTCACAACATCTATTAAAGTTATAACAGAGTTTTCACTTTGGTAATGGGACAGTTTTCCAGCTCTAAGAGTCAGTGTTTCTAAGTTCAAATCAGAGAGTACGGTAACTGGGTTTTACTAAAATATACAAAAGACATATACTGTTTACTACAAACTTTTAATACAAGGATAAATAGTACTTACATATACTTTAATTGGTCCAAAAGTAATAATTATTGTAAACAGTATATCTTTGTGGGTCTTATAGAATAAATGAATATTGAGAGTGGAGAATGTCAAAGTAAATTAAGTTTGCTCAAAGTTATCTTATCTTACTTTGCCCCTAATTCAGAATACAGGACCTCAGTACCTCTCCAGTCACCAAGAACTTTTTCTCAGAAAATAATTGACCAATAAGTTTTTATTAAGTAGCCTAATAATTTTATGCACTTCCTTAATAGATTCATTCTTATTAATAACAGAATAGTAGGTGTCATCAGTATAAATTAGCTTTATAATCATACTACAATATAACTCGATATGATCCATTAGAATTATTTGAAATATATACATATTGGAAAAGCAAAAACTCTTCCAAACTACAAGGGTGCTAGTCACTATGATGTTTAACAGTTTGGAATGTTACATGAAAACTTTGGTCCTAGGTTTACCTCCTTCACTACATTTACTTTCAACAGGCTTTCCAATTTTTAAATAAGTAGAAAGGTGAATATATGTTTACTGTCTAGAGATTGGGGGGGAGGGATAGTTAACTTGCTTATTAATTCACAACTATGTTACTAAAATAAAATAATAAAAACATAAATGTCTGACTTAGAAGCCTTAAGTGTGGCATCTTCGGCCATATAGTCCAATATACCATTTGTCATAATGATGCCCTCCACAAATATTGGTATTGGTTGCTACTTCAATTAGCTTTTGTTCTTTTATACTGCAGTTAGCCAAAAAAAAAAAAAAAATCAAAGTTGAACCTAGGCATGTAAACTCAAATTAACATTCTTTTACAAAGGAAATATAATGTTTTACATGTTTACATTTTAATATATTCATTATATTACCATCCCCATATTTACATTTTTAATTCACAAGTGATATAGACATGCAGTAGTGTCACATAAGTTTCACAGAACGTCCAGCAGTTGGTTTAATACTTACTATACTCTATATATTTCACATGCCGTAGTGAACCTATCTAAAGTACATACCACCTTAAGGGGAACACAGTTTTGAGACTGTTTAATCCTATTTCTTCCCACTTTGGAATCTTAATTAGAAGAGATAAGAAAAAAAAAAACATCATTTAACTAAATTATTGTCTTGAATCTGTAGCAAAAGGTATAATCCGCAATTGGGCCAATTAGTGAACCCCATAGTTAGCTATGCTGCAGCAAACAATTTGATTAGATCTGACACCATCCTAGTTCCCACTGTTGTTTTGCCAGGTATGATGGTCAGACTTCAAAGAGCTTGAGGCATCAGCAGGGCAAGGTTTGGAGGCCAGCTTAGGTCCGGTTGTTAATCTCTCTGCTAAAACCACAGCAGCTCTCACACAAAACAAGCTTACACGACACAATCATGCGGTATTAAAGTTAGGGTTGAGTCATGCCAATTTGCCTTTGATTTTTTGATGATTGACCAAAGATGGCTACATGACTAGACACATGCTAAAAGTGGACTGATTAGGTAAGTTCCCAAAATATTTGAAGTATTTTTTAACTTCCTATATAAATGTTGTGAAAGCTTACTCCCTTTGATCAAACCTTCCAAAGTAATAGTACTGTATTGGAGAAAAATGAATATTTCTTACTGGCAGCCTGAACACTAAACTTTTCACTTACCGCTTCATATAAATGTGTCTTTAGATTAATAATTCCTTAAGGAAAATGTAAAAGGAAATTGTTTCTAAGTGGTAAGCTTTTAAAAAATCTATTAAGCGCATTGAAAGAAAAAACATTTTTCCCTGAGTCATTTATGTTCACTGACAATTTTTCTGAAATTTCTTTATAATTGTTTTCCACTTAAATGTTGAGTAAAGTGCCCTTCCAGGATGTGATTGCATAAGTGTTCTTTTCTCTGCATTCTGATTTGTTGAAATATTGCAGTAATAGTGACATGTTTCCATTCTGAGAAAAGCCTAAGGCTGCTTTAATATTATTCCGAATGATTGAAACTGCCATCTTGCTGACTTTGCCTTAGGCTGCATAAGGCCTGTTTGCTTTTGTATTCATTTTGCATGCCTCCTGTGAGTCTGGCTGGCAGAACATCATTGCTTCATTTGGCAAGGAAGAGTAAATTCATGTTTGGCTATTATATATCTTGAAGTTTCTGCAGGGTCATCAATACCTAGGATATTGAACTCATAATTAGTTGCATCTAATGAATCCTATTTTTTTTGAGAAATGATATTAAAATGTCTTTTGATACCTTGACTATAAATAACTTTCATATGAAAGTCTTCATTTTATAAATTGAACTCAGGATCTAATATTTCACATTGCACTATTTTTTGTACTTATTCATCACTACATTTTTCTCAGGAAATTTAAAGAAAGCATGTATTTGAATAACAAGATGGCTATACAAAGCAAAAGTCAAATATTTAGAATCTTGCCGATAGCCATCAGTTCATGAGTCTCTCATAAAGATACTGTGGTTACCTATAGTGCAGTCATATCACCATTGAGACCAGGGTGATACAGACTCAGTATCATCTAAAGATGCAAGGAGAAAAAGATCTCTTCTCTTCCTTCCTAAATTTTGCATTTTGCAGACACAAATATTGCCATATGTGGTCTATGATTTGGCTCCAGGAAAATTATATTGCAGTACTTTAAGGATTTTCTTAAAGCCTTTGTAGAACTGCTGTAGCAGAATTTGCCCAGTTTACATGGTACTCTCTTAAACACTTCTTCCCACAATGTGTCATTTATGCTGTGCAAGGAAGTCAGAAAAAGAGAAACCAAAAAATGATGGCATATCACAGCTATCCCATTTCCTTGCCTAAATGTATTTTTAAGTTTCTAGAAGGTAAGAACATATATTTTACCAGTATATCCTCCAAGGTCCCTGATAAACTAATGCTTAATAAATATGGTGTTCTTGAGCTTTGTGATATACGGAGCTTTGGGGATATTTTTGTACCCAGAACATTCCAAGTTTAGTCCTGCCTCTTCGCACAGCAAACGTCCAGTGTTCATTCTTCCAATCCCTTCAAGGCCTTTTCATGTCATTTGGATTATAGGTTAACTCTCTCAATCTCCTCCTTAGAGAGGCCTGAGTGGCCCATCTGAAGTATTCACTGTTATTTGCTGTCACATACCATATTTTAATTCTCAGTGTAACAATGTAGTTGTTGATCAGTTAGTTTGCTTATTTTCTCAACCTTACCACTAAAATGTTAGCTCCACAAGAGCAGGGACAAAGTTTGTCTATTTCTGCAGCTAAATACTGAGCATATGTAGTAGGTATTCCATACATATTTGTTAAATCGTTAAACTTATATTTTTAACATAACTCATGTCTACCATTAGTTTCTTTAAAAACGTGTTTGGTATCTAACTTTTTCTACATATGTGTTGGATACTTCCACATATATTACCATATTTAATTCTTATTTGATCCTCACAGGAACCCTTGTATACACACTACTACATACATTTTAATGTAAAGAAATATGAGTTACATAACTTCCCAAAATTATACATCTGCGGTTAGAGCCAAGATTATATCCAGGTCTTCCAACTCCATGTGCAGAATTACAATGGAAAGCTAACATGTTCAGGAGCTCTGTTAATTATTACTAATAAAAAAAATAAGTTTTTTTAAATAAGTGTTTAACAGGGGCCTGGGACTATTGCATGTGCTTTATAGGCATCATTTTATAGACTTCACACCTACAATATAACATTATTATCTACATTTTACAAGTGCGGAAACAAGGTTCAGAGAGATCAAGAACTTACCCAAAGTCACAGAGCTAGTAAATGGCAGAAATGACACTTAAATTCAAGTCTGTTTTATTCTAAAGCCTGTGCTCTTAACCACTAACTATATGCCATGCCTCAAGTTGTACTGCCATCTCTCCTTCAGTCCATAAGCCAGAAAGCCTCTGTCCTGAAGGATTTTCCAAGAAGAAATGGATTTTTTTTAAATCTCAAAAAATATGTGCATATGATATATATAATATGTATTCTTTTAATATTCAAGGTAAAAATTCTTCTGTCCCTAGCATACATTTCTATTCTATTTTTATGAAATACATAATAATATTTAGATTGGACCAATCATAGCTTCTTCCTTATATATTATGATGCTATTTTATATATATTTAAGCATACTCATATACATATGACTATATTAGGGTGGCAGTATTATCCTTTACTTATTTTTTACTTATTTCTGGTATGTGATAGGTATTTTCTAAGAAAAAAATATTTTACCAAAAATATAGACCCATTCCCTAAAACACTGTCTGCTTCTATAGGATTTCTAAATCCTACTATAATGCAGGGGAAGTATTCTATATAAAGAAATGTGGTTCCCTTGTTTCAGTCAACTATTTTGATGTAGTTCAAAAGTATGCCAAATTTATGATATATTGCTATTGTATTTAAGTTCTAAGTTCAGGCACTTTTACAAATATTAATTTGTTCATAGCTAGTTGCATGTTTTTACATTACATTTTATGGTTCTCTAAATCTTTTTACATTTGTTATCTTTGGAGTGTCAAAAATTATCCTGTGAGAAAACTAAGGTGTATACAACTTATAAATAAATAAGAATCTACTAAACTCAATTTTTCAAATCCCTAATTTTTGCCTCCTTTTGTACCATAACTGGTTCTAATGATGGTCTCGTTCTTTCATATTAAAAGCTATTTTTTTCTTTTGCAAATATAGTATTTGTTGGAAGTTCTTCGAATACTGTCTTGAAGCAGAATTAGGCAATAAATCTTATGATTGCAAAATATTTTCCTCTTTTATTGATAAGTATTACTAAAGATTAAGTTTCCTGCAGTTTAGTGATACAAAGAAATTGTGTTCCATATTGTGTTTACATATTAAATGTAAATTACTGGTTTTTAAAAGGTAGGATTGGGGACCATAATTAATATTTAATAGAAAGTAGGACATAATAGAAATGCATCTAGTCCCAAAACTAGTGAAGCAATTCTCTTATTTAAGTAGAAATTAAAATTTTGATAAAGTTATTACTGTCATATCTCTATGCCACAGTGGACATTTTGTAGAGTAGCCAGTTCAGGTTCTTTGTATCTGGTATAGTGAAGTTCACTGAACTGTTTTGTCAGGTGCTGTCAAGTCAACCCAACATTGTTGTAGAAAATCAAACTAAATCATTTTGGCAGGCGCCTTCCAGAAATAAGATACCCAATATGAAGGGTTTAATGAAATTGAGTATTTGGTTTCAATTTTTTGTGAGACTGTTGAAAATATGTTGCACTCATTCAGAAAGTTCTGAGTAAATCAGTTGAAATATCTGACCCTATACTTAATTGAAAAAAATTTTAAATATCACTGCTTAATATAAATAATACTTGGAATGTATTTGGGGTTTTTGGGGGGGGTATAGGAGTCTTTACTGAACATTTCAAAGTAATAAAACTTTAAAGTGTTTAGTCATTTAGTAAAATGAGAGAAGTATCTTTTACTAAAATTAAAATTTTGTTATGAAATATGAAATGAAGCTAATGTCAATTTTGATATAGGTATCTTTGTTTCCAAAGGCTATAAAAAGCAAAGTTGTGTTCGATTAAATTTCCTGTCTTTAATTAATGAATTATTTGTGAATGTTCTAAATATTGAATTCTTATGTGATTCAGGGAAAAAAAAGCATATCTTTCTGATCAGTTGTTATTTAAAAGGCATTACTGTAGTGTAGACTTACATGCCTCAAACTTTTCATTTACATATTTTGATACAAGGTGTTTTTTGTTGATATTTCTGCCATTTCTACTCAGTAACCTAAGAAATATTTTACCAACTTATATTATAGCTATGGCGTGGCACTGAAAAAGCTTGTAACAAAAAGCCTCTTGGTGCAATTAAAGGTCACTTGTGCATATTCTAATAGGCTACTCATTTACAAGATCTTTGTGAAGGTTCAGTGCTATAGCATGAAATGGGTTGCCCTTGCTGAGCCTGTAAATTAATGGGTCAACTTATCTCATATTCAGTAGGCAAAGAAAAGGCTAACACAATACTAGTTTATTAATATTTTTACAAATTGCTAAAATGTTAAGCTAAATGAAATGCACTAGTGCTATATTCTTTACATAAATAGTTATAGAAAATTATTAGAAATATATAATTAGTTTTTAAGGGAAAATTACTTTATATATGTACATATTTGTTTGCTTGTTTAAATATATAGACCACATTCGAGGATAGCAAAACACAGCACAGTGATAGTGTTCAACTGTCCTTTAGTGTAAAACTAGCATGTTTCAAATAATTAAGATTTATGTGTCTGCTTTTTCTGTATTGAAGTTCAAAACATGTCTGAGATAGCTATGAAAGAGGAATCAAACTTGACAATGATTTATTTTAATTATGTTTCATAGCCTTTCCAATACTCTTAAGGAAAAAAAACAGTGGCCCGATTAAAATATTAGTAATGATCTATACTGAGTGAATTCAGTCACCTGATTTTTCAATAAATTGACATTTCAGAATAAAAGTAAAACTGACAAAAAGAAAGTATTTTATTTCTTATAATAATTTTAATACACTCAGATTTTATATTAATGTATGTATTTATGAGGTACAAGTCATTATTTAGCCTCAAAAAAACCAAATTGTAAAAATATACGAATGAAGTAAATTTAGCGAGCACTTTCTAGATTCTTCCCTCTGCATTTGGGCATTGAGATACAAAACAACCACACACTCTTAATTTTTTTTTTTCCTGGTTGTTGTATACTAGCAAAAACAAAAACAAAAAATTAAATTTTCTAGTTCACGCCAAATGAAATCTTCTAGATCAAACGAAAGTAATTTAAAAATGGGTTTGAATCAAGAATCAGATGAAAAATGATAAATTACCCTTTAAAAACCTGTAGGACTGATTGGTCTATAAAAATACTAAGGCCAATCATTAAGGCTAATTATGAAGTAAGTAGCCAAGAATAGCTCTGATCCAAGTAATCTTCTCTGCTTGTTATTTAGCTCTTGAACATCTACTCTGCACTGTTTTGATTGTTTTTGCTGCCATACTTCAGTGTAGTGAAAACATCATGCATTTCTTAAGTCTCTTTTATAAAGTTTCAAAGCCTTGGGAAAAACGTTTTTTTAGGTGCATAAATGCTATAAACTTAGGTCTGTTTTACTCATCATTCTATCCCCTTTTCCTAGTTCAATGCCTGATCATCTAGGGGCTCAACAAATATTGATTGAGAGGATAAATGAATGAATGTCCTTTTGACACTGCTCAAAACATATTAGAAGGCCGGCCCCATGGCTCACTCGGGAGAGTGAGGCACTGATGGCGCCGAGGCCACGGGTTCAGATCCTGTATAGGGATGGCCGGTGCACTCACTGGCAGAGCATGGTGCAGACCACACTGAGCCAGGGGTTACAATCCCCTTACTGGTCAAAATAAAAAAAACCAGGGCCAACCCCGTGGCTCACTCGGGAGAGTGCAGCGCTGGGAGCGCCGCAGCGCTCGCGGTGCGGGCGACACCAAGCCAAGGGCTGCATTCCCCTTACCAGTCACAAAAAATATATATATATATATATATATTAGAGAGTATAACCGTAAAAATCTCACCATTTCAGACTATGTGGAATAGTCTAACAGTACTAATATAGTTTTCCATAGATGTTTAATATGTATATTTTTAAGGTTTGCATAAGTAAAATAACCTTCAAAAAATATCAGCTAATAATATAATGAACTGTTATTACTGAAATGGAGAATTGTATTCCTTAAAAATACCAGATAGGTAGTAAGGAAACCTAATTTTTAGTTAACAATATGTGACTGATATGCTGTCTGAATCATGATTTCATTATTGTCATTTTATTGCTATTTGAAAATTATTTGAATGCTCCATCTTAAAAAGATTTGATAATAAATTTTTCAGATTTATAAATGCCAGTAAAGGGGTTCCAGTCTTATTCCTTATGTGAACTATTAGGTTTAGACTAGGTTTCTAGAAGTCC
The DNA here is from genome assembly GCF_000696425.1 of Galeopterus variegatus. NCBI lineage: Eukaryota > Metazoa > Chordata > Mammalia > Dermoptera > Cynocephalidae > Galeopterus > Galeopterus variegatus. Next base: position 408,428 of record NW_007727206.1, read on the forward strand.
TCAAGAGCAGACACAGCCATAAAGTAACAAATACCACTTTCATAATAACAGTCCTTTTCAAAAAATCATCCCATTGACCTCTTTGTGTACATGAAGCTGAGGAGTTCCTATCTATTTCCTTAGTTTGGGTTCTTAAGAATTTCCTCCTGGGAAACCATCTGATTCAGGTAGAAATTTAAATTAAGGACAATTATATTCAGAAAAGCTTTACAGTGCATAATTTATAACAATGCATTTCCTTCACATACTATATGCTATTAACTTAAGACATAATTCAATCAAAAAACAGAAAGAGTACGTGTAAAGATATTTTGTAAATGTGACCTACTTTTCATAGTACTGTAAATATGGGCCATTTCTTGACTTTAGCATTTAGTTATTATATCATTCCCATCTTTATTGGAAAGGTTCTTATGTTTTGGTTCAGGTAAAATTGGGAAAGTGAAGGGCAATATTTAATCAACTCTGCTCCTGTTATATATTAGAGCATGCAGTAATTAAATATGGCCCATAGGCCAAATCCAGCCCTATTGTTTTTTTTAAATAAACTTTATTGGAACACAGCCAGGCCTATTCATTTTGGTCTATGGCTTTTTTCACACTGCATCATTACATTGAAATCTTATGTCCTGCAAGGCCAAAAATATTTATTACCCGGTTATTTACAGAGAAAATTTGTTATAAAAAGGAGTCTACATACTTTAACGAAAATTTTTTGAGAGAATCGTCAATTGGGGATATGATTTATAACCTTAAAATTAAGCTTTATTTGAAAAATAATGAATATGCATAGTCATTTGATGTGTAATTTGCACTTGTAGAATTAATGCAGTCCCTTTGAGAAAATACCTAGATTTCGTAAAAGGTTAGTTAAAATTGGAATGGAGCTTAAAGTGCTTCAAAGCCAGCTTCTCATTGTGTGCACATATTTTCTCATCCAGCCTCTCTATAATCATGTAGAACTCACTTTCTTAAAGGCACCCCACTTCAGTCTCTACCAGATTCTTTGAGATGCTAAAGCAGCCTCCTACTCATTACTGCTAATTCTGCTTTCTGAAGCCACACATAAATTGCTATTCTCTATATAATATTACTGGATTTATAATTAACGCTATATGAGGAACAATTATAATTTATGTGTATATCTTCTTAGTTTTCCTTAGACTTGCATTTCTTTAATAAAACGTTATAAATTAAATTAACCATTTTGTATTCATTGTACATTTAACTTAGAATCTTAAATATGAAGCCCATATAATTTTTATAGCATCCTTTAAAGGAACTTTTTTCCTCTTTTTAAATAAACAATGATTAGAAATAGTAAAGTAATAGTTTTGAATTCTAAAATAAAAATGCTTTAGGAGTTATAGGTTCATACAATTTAAATATTAAAATTTAGCATGTTTATTTGTAACATGTTTGAATACACAAATGACTTCAGATGATGAAAGTGATAAAATCAACATTAAATATGATATTGAGTTTTTATTGTAATTTATTTAAGATTATTTTACTATACAGTAAGTTAATCAAAATACAGCATTAAACTTTTGGTGAACTAAATACTATGAGGCATAAGGATATATTTCTAAGTGTCTATAATTGATAGTCAAATTAAAATAGTAAGTTTAAGCGGACTCTGTGGATCAAGAAGTCTTACTTATTTTCATTTTATTTTTTTAACTGTAGGAATTTCTTAGACAAAGAAGCAAGACCATATTGAAGCTTAGGATGTAAATATATTTTTAAAAGTAATGTTGGTGATGATAAGATTTTTTTTAAGCTATAGGAGTCTGGAGTTGGAATATTTTGGTATTTTAGTTAGGAAATTTAAACATGAGAGCATTTTTACTCAAAAATGCTTTTACTAAAGTTCATGCAAATTATTCTATTTTTAAATAATTGTACAAAGACCAGTATCCTTGGCATTTAAAAATTATTTTAAAATTAGGTAAAACAAAAACTCCATTTTCAAAGGTGTTCATAATGTAGAATAGAAATGAAGATTGCCTGAAACCACACAAAAAGGACTCAACTTAGTGTTTTCAGCCTAATAAAAATGTTGTAAAAATACTTGTAAGCTTGAAAATCACACTAGCTATTCTTGTTTCAAATTCTGTTTAATATATTGTTCTGTATGATTTTATAATAAACAGATTACTCCTTGAACAGGAATTAAGAATAAAGCTGCCAGGAAGGGGTTTTGTTGTCAGAGTAGTTCCCGCCTCATGTTTTGTAAGAGATTTCATGGTCCCATTGTAAAGAGTAGATGATTTAAAACGTGTTCCCAAGATAAACTTTCCCATTGTCATTAATGAGGATGGATAATACTGAGTGACAAGTGCATTAGGAATGACACAGAAAGAGCTGTTAGATTTGTCAGAGCATATCACTTCAGGCATTGACACTTGAGGACATTCTTTTTGTGGATATTTGCCTGGGGTGGGGGGTTCTGGTTAAAAGATACCAAAGTTTGTGTTTGCAAATAGAGTAATGTATTTTACAATTTATAAATATGTATTTTCCAGTGTTTAGAAACATTTAGAAAGTATTTAGATTAAGTTCTTTCACATTTTAAGTTCATGCTTTTACTATACCCTTACTTCTTCCTGAGAAAGTCATCAAACTGCATAACATTTGAATGTTAAAATATTTTCATAAGGCTAAGTTCTCTCTTTTAAAAAGTCTTATTTCTTAGAATATCCAACTGAAGGATACTAAAAAATTATATAAAATTTTTAAAAGATTTTTCTGTCTTATTCTTCTATATGAAAGGGGACTCCTTACCCTGTATCACCTTGAGAATAAAGATTTTGAAATAAGGAAATAGATGTAATTTGTGTTGTCTCTGTAAAGCTACATTACTTTAGAGAAACACCTTTTAAATATTAATCAGTGAACAATTAATAATGTATGACTTTTCTGGTATTTAAAGTATTTCCAAACTGGAGTATGCTTCTCAATTTCGATTTTGAACATGCAATTGGTCACTTTTTCGCCTTGATTCATCTTTCGTGCTGCCAACTAAATTTTGTGTCTGTATACCTTTTTGACACTAATAATGACTGAGTCTTTGTTCATGTGAGTTCAAGATTTCCCAAGTGGCAGTCTGGAGCTGGGATAAACTATTTATCATGATTTCATACCACTAATCTGTCTCAACCAATCCACCCTATGACTGATATTATACTTGACAGTTTACCTCTCTTTGATGAGCCTGAGGTGAACATAGCTACAGACCATCCCTAGGAGGACATGGCAACTACTCCATATGCTTGGGAGGGTCCTTTTATTTGTGACACAAGACTTAAACTATGCCTGTTACAGAAGGGAGGTCTTGGTCGGTTGTGCGCTCTCTCTCTCTCTCTCTCTCTCTCTCTCTCATTTTGTTTTTCTAATTTTCAATAGAATTACTTCTATACTACAAAACATTTTCTTACACAAAATATTTGGCAAACATTTTCTGTCATTACAAATACTACTTGTAGGTTAGTTTCACCATGTGTTTAAAAGCCATAAAGTCATTTTTTAAAAATATCTATGCTTTTTAACATGTTCTATTATTTATATACCATAATTATCAAATATCAAAGAAGGTTTCCTATTAGTATTTGACTCTTACCAAAATTTTTCGGTTCTTCAAACATTTCAGTATAAATTTTTATATTATGAAAATGTTTCTAAGAAGCATTTAATTCATTTTAATGTAAAAATATTTTTCAAAATAAGTTTCAAATTCTCTAACTACTTAAAAAATAAATTTGAAGAGAATAAATTGAACATATAGCAGAAAACATTATTTTAATTTTTGATAAAGATTCCTTATGTAGACTTTACCATTTTTACTATAGCTATGTAAAGTCTAGAGAAAAATGGCTACTTAAAAAAAAGAAAAAAACTTATTTACTGCCTTACATCCTTTTTGTGAAAATACCTTTCCTTTGGAATCAGAAAGTATCAAACATTTCAAATGACAGACAAGGAGAGGTTAAAGATTAATACCCTAGAAAAGGAGAAATCTGAAGTAATTTTCAAGAGCATGTATGGAGGGTTTAATAGAATGGCTAGTTTTTACAACCAGTATGGAGGAACAGAGTGAACGAGAAACTTGAATTGGAAAAAGAAAGATTGATATTATTTAAATAAGGTATTTGGATACTAAAATAGTTTTTCATAGGCCACAAATAAATATGTTTATTATAAAGTAGCATTTATTTTAATATATCCTGGATTGTTGAAATGTGATTCCACCTAAAAATGTTCAGATGGCCTGAGAAGTTTGGCCCCTGGAGATCTGTGAGGTCACCATAGCAAGCACTTAATAGGTTTATTCCTAATAGTCCTTTACTTTTAATTAAAGTTTATTATTCCCCTGGAAAGATTCCTTTTAGTATAAGCAATATTTTCTGTCATCTTATGAAGCAGCAGTATAATCACTAATGCTTTCTAAACAATGTTTTTCTAAAGCACCTAATGTCAAATAACCATTAACTTTATTTGGGAAATTTATGTAGATTAATTTCCTGATATTACAGACATAATTATTTAGTCAGTATAGTGAGTAAAACATTCATATTTTGGATGCAATATAAATTACTTTTAACAAATAGTCTTAACATAATAGTTACCAGTGTACCATATAAGATTTTAGTAGCATCACCTAAAATAGGTACTGTCAAAATAAACAATTTATATATTTCCACATTTTTTATTTTAACTATATAACTTCTCCCAGTGAGCTGCATAACATCACCCAGTGACATGTATCTCTGAAGAAGAGGGAGTACTATCAAAGTAAAATAGGAAGCAATTTATATATATTCTTTATTCAAAAAGCAACTAAATGAAAAAAGTCTAACTTATATACTGTCTCATGCTAGGCAGCCTTAATTTTGTGCTAAATTTTAACTTAGGAAGTAAGATCTGTGATCCATTCATCATTTCATAACAGTTAATCCACCCATCTAATTATATGATCATTAAATGTACTTTTTAATTAGAGGATGCATCTGCATCATTTTTAAAAAATAAAATTGCTTCTATTCTCCCCATAAGCATCTATTTTCTAATCAGAGAGTTGATATTACATTGCTTTATAGTAAATATTCAAAAATTTTAAAATGATAATTATTGAATAGTTATTATCCAAAAAAGTAATTGCTTCATTTGGAAAACAGAATTTATTTATTTTAAATTTAGAAAACAAGCAAATTAAAAAGATGCTTTTTAAATAATTATGCTTTTTGTTTCAGATTTTAATATAACCTTTTTTCCCAATACTTTTTAATATACTTATATGCCTAAGCATGGTACACCATGAGTCCTATAAAAGAATGTGGCAAGAAAGTAAAATGGTCATGCCTTTTAGTAAGTTATATGAAATTGTCCTGAAAAATGCCTTAACATCATTACATAAAGCAAAATTATTGTGTTCTCCAGACTATTTTTAATAAAATGATGGGCAACACTCAAATCACTTGCTTGTTCCATACATCACATAGCAGTACTTCTTTCCCCCCGTAATAATTCCCTTTTCTTTGCTTTAGATATCGTGATGAAATTTCCTTTGGTGCCATGCGTGTGTGTGTGTGTGTGTGTGTGTGTGTGTGTGTGTGTGTGTGTGTGTGTGTCTTTAAGACCCCTAGATGGAAGAAATCTGTCACATTTCTAATATCTTGACCTAGTATGAAACAGTTTGTTATTTCAGTATAATGTACATACTGGGTCATTTGAAGTTTCAAGGCTAATTATATGAGAATGAGATCAATCATACACATTTATTAATTCATTTAGTAAATATTTATGGAGGTATTTTTAGGCGAATTTTTAATCTGGCCTAATGCTCATTATTAAAATATATGCCCCCAATTTCTGGCCTCTTGCTGCCTCTCCATCCCCACCTCTTGCCATGAACTCCAAGTTGCAGATTGAATCTTTGACTCGGGGTACCCACATTGGCTCATTCTTCTATCACTTCCAGGTCTTTTATAAATGCCAAAAATACTTCCTCATTTCCTCAAAGTATTCTTGTCGAATCATTCTTATCCTTCATCTAGTCCTCAACTTAGGTGTCACTTTCTCTAAAATGTCTTTCCTTATTCTTTAAGACTAGGTTAGGTAGCCTACTTCTGTGCTCCTGGAGAACCTGTCTCTCCTCTTCACCACACTGTAAGTTAGTGGCAGAAACTATCTTTTACTTATTCACTGATGTATCCATAGCACCTAACACAGGATCTAGCACACAGTAGGTGTTCAATAAATATTCGTTGAGAGTGAAAAACTAATATAAGTGGTACTCTGCTGAATACCTGACTACATCTTTAATTAGCTCTCCATATGGGTCTGGGTTGTCTGTTCTTTGGGGAAGAGGATTAGTAATCAGTTCTCCAAGCCCAAACCAAACTGTTTGAATTCTTGTCTTTAAGCATTTATACCTTCTACTTAGAATATTCCCTCATATCAACCTAGAAACTTCTTTTAAAAAAAAATACTTAAACACCTAATTCAGTCTTTTCTTCTTGGTGAAGATTCTGCTAGCCCATTCTCCACTTCACTCACCCTTCCCTGCCAGTATACTGACTTCTTTCTAAATCTTTGGCTTACATAAAATTCACCTTTTCAACAAGGAAGTGTATTACCTGATACATTAAAACCCTATCAAACAATTTTAATTCAAATTTCAATGAATTCTTTTAGCTAGTCTATATTATCTTTTTTTCTTTCCCTATAGACATGTGGTAGGGGTTCAGTATGGATACCTATCAGGATGACTAATTAAGGCCAAACCAACTGAGCATTTAAAATGTACCCTTCAAATAGAGGGGAGGTACCAAGTTGATAACATCTTGATAACATTGGATAGTAATATCCCATGGGCTTACATCTTCATTGTTCCTAGTCAGTTGACATTTATATCTATTATCACTTGAGTGAAACATGATTAATTATTTTATGATAATTTGAATCATTGTTTAAAATTCACTTTGCGAAGTGTGGTGTCCCAGCCATCTTCTTTTACCATTCCTTTAGAGGATTTGGAGCCACTGTGATGTTTAGGGAAGATGATTCTCCTTTTAATTGTGACATAATAACCCTCATTGTTTTCCAAATACAAGACTCCTTCTTTCTCTATGAGTAATAATTTTATGCTGCAGACATCTAAGATGAGGACAAAAATGTCACATTGTGATTCTATCTCCATGACACTCCACAGAAATACAAAGTGAAAAATTCAAGCAAAGAGCCTTTTACTTTTTCCATGGTGTTAAAAGTCATGTTTCTCAGATTTTTTCCCTAAATTGGTCGTTAAAATAGCCATTTTTATATCATTTAAAAAAGTGTATTTACTGAAATTTTATTCATGAAATATTTTCCCCAAATCACTTTTTATAAGGTTATTTTTTTCATAACCAAGAAATAGGAATTATTAGTTATTACTTTTTATTAACTTTTAGCTATTTTAGGTAGAGATTTATTGCCTTAATCCATACGTAATGTGTTTATCACTTAGGAAACATAAAAAAAGTTGTTTAGTAATTTTGTATAATGCTATAATTATATCTTTCATCAGGTAATTATATAAAAGTAAATAAAGGTAGGGCTAAGATAATACCTAATTTAGGATGCCTTTCAACTGTATAATGCTTATAATTAAAGATCTCAAATAGAAAGTAAAGGACCTTGGTTTCCTTGCACATCAGCCTAATTTTCAGAATAAAACCATAAAAGTTAGCTGATTTCTTTACTTACACATTTACACATTGAATCACAACTATCCACATAGAAGTTTTATTATTATTATTGAAACATAATTGATTATACATATTTATGGGGTCATATAGAAGCTTTTTGTACCAAAAAAAAAATAAAGAAAAAATAATTCTTAGTGTGTCTTTGCACCAGAGCACAGAACGTAAAAGATGAATTTTGTAGCTAGTTTGACATGCAAGGTTGATATTTAAATATCCTAGTGCCATTAGAAAGTATTTAAGATTTGCAGTGGGAAGTATGTGATTATTCGTTTCATATTACTTAAACCATTGAAAGAAAACATCACACATTATCATTCATTAAAAGTAAACATCATGTATTATACATGATTTTGTAGATTTAAGACATTATAGATAATAGCTCACTAAATTGAGACATAAATAAGATTTTATGTCTTTATAAACAAGATGTTTTCCCACTTGCCTGCTTTCTTCCAGTTGGACTAAAAGGCATGCAACAAAAACCTACCCTAGCCTAGCTCCTAATAACTCTCAGACACATGTGAATGTTTAAATGAAAATGACTAAACATATATACCCCATAACTTGTATCCTCACAACAGCCTTTCCAATCATACACTGAGCTTCCTGGTGAGTAATGGCTACAGCATCTCAAGCTAGAAAGAAGCAGCAAGATTTGTGAAGTGACTGGGAAAAGTACTTTTCCTCCCTGACTGTGCTACATACAGAATTCTGTGAACCTCTGAAGTAGCCATGTGACTTAAGGTTTAGCTGCTGGCAGCTAAAACAGGTCATCAAGCTCTAGGTCTGCTACAGTATTACCATTCTCTCACTCCTACCAAGAACTTTGTTTTAAGCAAGAGCTGGCATTTTAGCTGTGTAGTGTTCATTTGTGTTTTTCTGGGGAGAAAAAAGAAGGTGGGTGAGGGGATGGAGCAGCAAGGCTAATGTAAATAATGTAAATAGCCCACTTTTCAACCCTGACTTCTGATAAGGATAGGAAAACCTCTAGATATACACTCTGTAAGGACACTCCATGGCCTTCTCCAGCCTACTCATCTGGACTCACTTTAAAGTAATTCATGGCAAAGGAGCCAGCGTGACTGTACTGAATACTGATTATTATTATATAATTCAGTAAAGGTCTTTTCTGTTGCAGGTTTCTAAGGACTATTTAAAATGTTTTATTAATTGAAATATCAATTATTACTTTAAAAAAATGAAGCAGTCATTTGGGACTTAGAAGTCTTTTCTTGTAATGGGATTTTGTTATAACGGCATGTGCTAGAAATGATTTGTTAGAAATCATATTTATTATAGTACTGTGAAAAACCTACGTATAACTATTTAGATATGATTTTCATTGAGCATATGTGGGTTAGAAATCATAATTCAATTAAAAAGCCATCACATTCACATTTCACCCAAATAGCTTCTGTATGAGCTGATGATATTCTGTTGTTTACGTATAGAAGAATAAAACCCAGAAATTAATAAAACTATTAAGATATGATAGTCATTTTTGGTGAGATCTTAGCTGCTGTGTTTATGATGCATAAACCCTAATCCTATTAACAATAACCCATTATGAATTCTACAGTTTTTCATTATCAAAACTTTATATTATACAGATATGAATTATTTAAAAGAAAATACCTGTTAATATATGTTTAAACATGCCAAATATCTTTGGAATTTTTTCTTTTTTTGTTTTGTTTGATTTTTTGTCAGCTGGCCTGTTAGGGGATCTGAACCCTCTACCTTGGTGTTATAACATCATGCTGTAACCAACTGAGCTAACCTGCCAGCCCTGGAATTTTTTTATACAATATGATGTGCTAGTATTCTTGATTCTTTCGATCATCTCATGAAATGCTAATTAGCTCATCATTATGGTATTTAATGGAACTAGAGAAGGATTTCTTAAAGGAGCTCTTCATTATAATATTTATATATTCATTCATAGTATTTCCCATGTTAGAGAACTCATTTCTTATTAAAATACAACTTATGGGCCGGCCCGGTGGCGTACTGGATAGTGCGCCGCTTGGGAAGCGCGGCGGCGCTCCCGCCCGAGGGTTCGGATCCCACGTACAGACCGGTTCCCGCTCACTGGCTGAGCGAGGTGCGGGAGCAACACCGAGGGTTGCGGTCCCGTTGCCGGTCCCGGTCCGGTGCGGGGGTGACACTGAGGGTTGCAATCCATTGCCGGACACGGAAAAAGACAAAAAAAAAAAAATACAACTTATTACTTAAAATTGCCTTGGACCACAAGAAATATAGTGTGTGGACATAAAAAAAAAAAAAATGACCTTTAGATGTATCCTGCATGGACAATACTATTAACAATTCATCAGTCATGTTTACTACATTGGAAAAAGTAAAGTCACTGGTATTGTTTTTAATAGAAGTGAACAATATAGGACAAGATGTCTTAAAAATTTTATTTCATACAGCATTTAATAGAATATTATTTAATGAACCTTTTAGAACATTTTAAACATCATAAACATTATCAAACATTTTATTTAATAGAGGATTCACACCAGATAATTGGAGACATGTTCCTTGCTTACTAAATATGGAAAAAATTGCCTCTGAGTTGATGTGTTAAATTGCTTGCATGCTCTTGGCATCTTAATAGTAAAACCCTTAAGTGTGATGCTACCAGTCATCATCATGTCTTCAGTTGACACATTTTCTTTAATAAAAGGTAGAAAATGAGGAAACATGTATTTCTATCTAATTTGAATAGAGATCTATATTGTGAGTATATTTGGAAAGCTATGCCAAAACACTTGGTTTGGAAAGGAAAGTCTCATTTATAAAACAGTTAATATGAGTTACCATCTTAGTTTGACCTGCTAGCCATTTTTCTTCATTTTACCAGTTGTACATTTTAGGATTGTAAGTAAATGGAAGTAAAACCTTCCCTGCAGCACTGGGGTCTTCATGGAAGGCCTGTTTGAAAAATGCCAGGGCATGTTTTTTCTCTCAAACCTGAAGATTCTTAGAAAATTAAACATGATTTATTCAGGAACAGAAATTCTGAAAGAATTTAATTTTACATTTATGAGCTGAATTAGCATTCTGTCCATATTACTAAAACAAAACTGAAAGTTATCTCTTTATGTAATAGCAGTAACAATGTCTTCATTAATTCAGGTTTCTAGTACCTAGTTAAAAAAAAACACCGGGATTGTAAAGCATGCCAGGTGTATTTTTTTGCAATGTAGCAGTAACAAAGCTTTGGAAATTACTGAACCTAAATGCTTGGTAACTGCTGTAACTCTTTTTCCTATTTTATTACTAATACTACAAAAAGGCAGTTGTTTATCTATCCAATTTCTGTAGCATTTAAATTCTTTGCATGCAGGAAAAAATCATCACTGTCAAATAGAAGTGAAGAGTAAGGGCAGGGAAGAGAAAAGAATGTGACAGATTGAATGGACAGAGTTCTTGCCTCCAGGAGGAATGAGGAGGTAGTGTGCTATAGCAATTAATGCACTTAATCTTTTAAAAATATATATTTCTTAAGCATACAAGTGTTAAAAGTGAAATGCAAACACTCTACATAGTTTCTGTTGTCACTTAACCTCTTAGGTACTTACATTGTGGAAGTTACCAATGAAGTGAGTCCCTCTCCTCTGAAAATGCTATAGTCACATAATCTTTTTCAGGTGTTTATGGGAAAATTTTTTTTTCCCTCCTTAAATAGAAGAAAACAATCACTATTTACCCAGCATTCAATCTGACAGAAAATCCTGTTGATTCTGCTTTAAAATATATTCATATCGAAACAGTTTTTCCCACCTCCAGTGCTACCACTCACTCCAAGCCATTATCATGCTTTGAGTTATCATAATAGCCTCCTAACCAGAGCCCTGCTTTTAACCCTGACTGCCTCCAGTCTGTTCTCATACAGCAGCCAAGAGGATGATTCTTTTAAAACATAAGATACATTATGTCATTTCTGTGCTCATAACTCCGTCGATTCTTCATCTCACCCAGAAGGTCCTTCAGTGGCCACCAAGACTGTCCATGTCCAGACTGCCTTAACTCTCTGATCTCATCTTTTTGTCCTCTCCCACCATTTGCTCCCATTCAGCTACACTGGCCTCCTTGCTTGAACATGCTGAGCCTCAGGGCCTTTGCTGCCTGTTCCTTTTGCCTGAAATGTTATTCTTTCAGATCTGTTCATAGCTAACTTCGTCAATGCCTTCAAATGTTTGTGTTAAAATATCACCTTCTTAATGAGGCTTTTCCTGACCATCCTTTTCAGAGTAGCATTTTACCCCCATTCTGCCATTTCCAGTCACTTTTAATCTGCTTCATTTTTTCCCATAGCACTCACCACCTTCTAATATGCTATATAATTTTCTTATTTATTATGTTCACTTTCCATCTTCCTGTACTAGGATGTGGACTTCACAAAAACAAGAATTTTTTTCTATTCTGTTCTGTTTGGAACAGTGTCTGACTCATGATTAGGTGCTCAATACGTATTCTTACATTAATAAGTTTGTATGTCTAAGTTCTCTCAAATTACCTGTTTCCTCCCCCCTTTCCCTATATAAATTATATACAAAAATGAATGAATTTGGAAGCTTATACTAGATATAATAATAGTAATCATAATAATATCATTTACTGGATACTTACTATGTGTTAGACACTGTTGTAGGCACATTACCTGTATTATCTCATTTAATCCCCATAGTTAGTCCTCAGAGTCAGATAAGGAGGCTTAGAGAAGTTAAAGTTACTTGCCCAAGGTCACATATTGAGTGAGTGTCTATGTTCCAATTTAAGCTCATAAGAGACTTCAAAGGGCAAGACCACTTTGTAGCTTTTGGGTTATGGCCATCTTTACCAAGTTTTATTCGATATTGGTATCCTTATTTATATATACTAAAGAGCAGTGACTAAATGATTATATAGTATCAACAGTGAAATTTTTGATTACTAATTTGCCTAATGCCATCTCTTCTTTTTAAGTAACTACATAGAGATAAATACTGGTTTAGCAAAGCTATAGCTTTGGAGCTTTGTAATTTCAAGCAATAGAAATGTGAGGTATTGTTTTTAGATCGAAAAGGAAAGAGTATTTATGATATTAAGTATATCCTTAAACAAAACGTGGAGGGAATTGGGATGATCATATTAGTGGGGTGTTGAGTAGCATGAATTAATTTGCTCTAGAAGAACAAAGGAAACAGAAGAAAAGGTATAAAAATGAGGTGATATTGAGTGGTATGGTAAGAATCATATTGTTCTTATGTTTTTAGTTTGAGTATTCTCTAAAATCATTTATAAGGGCTGGCCAGTTGGCTCAGTTGGTTAGAGAACAGCCTTGTAACACCAAGGTCAAGGATTCGGTTCCCGATCAAGGGTTCGGTTCCCGGTACAGGCCAGCCACCAAAATAAATAAAATCATTTTTAAAACCATATACCTCCTCACACATTTAAGTTGACATATAAAATTTTTCATTGTAGGGCCGGCCCGGCGGCGCTCCTGCCGAGGGTTCGGATCCCATGTGGAGACCGGTTCCCGCTCACTGGCTGAGCGCAGTGCGGGCGCAACACCAAGGGTTGCAATCCCGTTACCGGTCAGTAAAAAAGAGACAAAAAGGGAAAAAAAAAAAATTTCATTGTAAATTTAAATAGTGATAAAGGATATAATTTCTGACTTAGTAGATATATGCTTTAAACATATTTTCATCAAAACCATGAAATATAGTTTTAGCTCATTCAATTAATAGAAAAAAGTCCATAATATAGCCTCATTGGCAATCATTGTCAAAGCAATAAGAACAAACTCTAACTTAAATTTTTAATTCTAATAAACGGTTTCTAGGACAGTCTCTTTACTTTTCATTGTCATGAGTTTGTCCCATGTTTATTATGAAACAAGGTATAAACCCCTTAATTTGTCTTTGCTCCGTAATTATGGGACTCTCCCTTAGGAACAATGCACACACTAAGATCCAGGATGGGTGAGAGCTACGTCTTCCTTTTGTCAAGTTCAATTTAGTGGAAAAGGAGAATCTGCAGACTAAAGGTACATTTTCAAGTAGGTCAATTTTAAGAGAGAATAACTATGGAAATTGAGGATCTCAAAATTGAATTTCTTTAAAACCGTCCATGGGCCGGCCCGGTGGCGCACTGCTACAGTGCGCCACTTGGGAGCGTGGCGGCGCTCCCACCGAGGGTTCGGATCCCACATACAGACCGGCCGCTCACTGGCTGAGCGAGGTGCGGGCGC
>NW_007727206.1:422693-457119 GCF_000696425.1 Galeopterus variegatus
GCGGGCGCGACGCCGAGGGTTGCGATCCCGTTGCCGGTCCCGGTCCGGTACGGGCGCGACACTGAGGGTTGCGATCCGTTGCTGGTCACGAAAAAAGACAAAAAGGAAAAAAAAAAACCGTCCATGCCACATACCTGTTGGAAAGTGTGAAACCCAAAGGACATGCATTTCCCAGTTTTAAGACCTCTGCTTTATATTATGTAGCACATCGAAATTTAGAAAATACTCCAATTTTTTTTTATGGTTATAGTAGTTTCCTGAAAATGTTTACTTGCATTATAATCCACAAAAATAGATCTTGAGCTTATGTAAGTAGGATTTAGAAAAAAAAAAAAAGAATGGAATGGAATACTTAGCACTGATGTAAAAAATACTTTTTATTTAATTAATAGACTTTTTTATAGAAGTTTTAGGCTTATAGAAAAATCGGGAGAAAAGTATAAAGTTCCCATATTCTACCACCCACCATCCCCCCAGTTTCTCTTATTATTAACATCTTTCGTTAGTGTAGTACGTTTGTTACAATCGATGAGCCAATACTGATACATTATTATTAATTAAAGTCCACAGCTTACATTAGGATTCACTCTTTGTATTGGACATTCTGTGGGTTTTCACAAATGTGTAATGACATATGACCACCATCACAGTATCCTATGGAATAATGAAACTTTTTTTAAAATCCCCTGTTTTCCACCTATTCATTCCTCTCACCCCCTTCCCTCTCCCACCATCCCTGACAACCATTGATTTTTTTACTTTCTCAATACTTTTGCCTCTCAGAATGTCATGTAGTTGGAATCATACAGTATGTGGCTTTTTCATATTGGTTTCTTTCGCTTAGCAATATGCATTTAAGGTTTCTGCATGTCTTTTTGTGGCTTGATAACTCATTTCTTTTTAGTGCTAAGTAATATTCCATCATATGCATGTACCACAGTTTATTTACCTACTAAAAGACATCTTGGTTGCTTCCAAGTTTTGGAACTTATGAATAAAGCTGCTCCTGTAAACATCTGTATGCTGGTTTTTATATGGAAATACATTTTCAACTCATTTGGGTAAATACCAAGAAGTGCAATCAATGCATTATGTAAGAGTATGTTTAGTTTTGTAAGAAACTGCCAAACTGACGTCTGTGGTAGCTATACCACTTTTCATTCCCACCAGCAGTCAATGAGAGTTCCTGTTGCTCCACACTCTCGTTGGCATTAGGTGTTAACAGTGTTGTGAATTTTAGCCATTCTAATAGGTGTGTAGTGTAATCTCTTTGTTTTAATTTGGAATTTCCTGAAGACATATGATGTGGAACATCTTTTCATATGCTCATTTGCATTCCACCTGACTTCTTTGGTAGCCCATTTTTTAATTAGGTTGGTGTTTTTTTTCCTAGTTGTTGAGTGTTAAGAGTTCTTTGTATATTTTGTATACCAGTTCTTTATCAGATAGTTGTTTAACATAGATTTTCTCCCAGTTTGTGACTTATCTTCATTCTCTTAACAGTCTTTCTCAGAGCAGAAGTTTTTAATTTTAATGAAGTCCAACTTATCAGTTTTTTCTTTCATGGACAATGCTTTTGATGTATCTAAAAAGTCATCACCAAACCCAAAGTCACCTCAGTTTTCTCCTATGTTATCTTCTAGAGTTTTATAGTTTTGTGTTTTACATTTAGGTTTGTGATCCATTTTGAGTTAGTTTTTGTGAAAAGTGTAAGATCTATGTCTAGATTTTATTTATTTATTTTTTTGTGTGTGCGGATGTTCTACATGCACCATTTGTTGAAAAGACTATTTCTCCATTGAATTGTCTTTGCTCCTTTGTCAAAGTTCAGTTAACTATATTCATGTAGGCCACGGATCTATTTGTCTGTTCCTTTACCAATACCACACTGTCATGATTACTATAGCTTTATGTAAGTCTTGAACTCAGGCAGTGTATTAGTTTACTAGTGCTGCTATAACAAATGCCATAGACAGGGTGACCTAAATAACAGAAATTTTATTTTCTCATAGTTCTGGAGAAGAGAAGTTTAAGATCGAGGTGTCATAAGGGTTATTTCTTCTGAGGCCTCTCTTCTTGGCTTGTAGATGGCTGACTTCTCCCTGTGTTTTCCCTCTGTGCGTGCATGTCTGTGTCCAAATTTTTTCTTCTTATAAGGACACCAGTAATATCGGATTAGAACACACCCTAAAGACCTCATTTTAACTTTACCTTCTTAAAGTCTTTATATCCAAATTTAATTACACTCTGAGGTACTGGAGGCTTCAGCATATGAATTTGGCGGGGGGGGGGGGGGGGGGGGGGGGTGGGGGTTGGTTGAGGTATAGTGGGGGGGGGGGGGGGGGGGGGAGGTTGGCAGTTACACAGATGAGCCCATAACAAGTAGTGTTAGTCCTGCAACTTTGTTCTCCTCCTTCAATATTGTGTTGACTCTTCTAGGTCTTTTGCCTTTCCGTATGAACTTTAGAATCAGTTTACCAATATCTACCGAATAACTGGTTGGGATTGCATTGAATTTGTAGATCAGGTTGGAAAGAACTAAAATCTTGATGATACTGATTTTTCCTATCCTTAAGATTGGGTCACCCTGGAATTTTGTACTCTCAAATTTGTCTACACTGAGCTTCTAGCAATTTGTCATTTACAGTTTAGGTTTTCCTACTCATCTGGTTCTGCTTACTGTGGAGATTTCTGCTCCAGTAAGTTCTGATTCTCTATTATCACCTATAATTTCTACAATTTTGGGAGCAGCAGTTTACCCTGTGACCTCAGTTCTCTAATGGGTTTGTTGATTTTCAGTTTGTTGATATGTTGATTTTCAGTTTGTTCAGCTTTTTAATTGCTGTGTAGGTGGGCGTGATGACTTCCAAACTCTTTATATGCAGGATTGAAAACCAGAAGTCTCCAAGGTACTTTTTGCTATTGTTAAGTCATCATTAAGAAAATTAAACACTTACTAGTTCCTTATTCTGCAGAAGGAAATAGGTCTTGAAACTAGCCAGAATCCCATTTTGCCAAAATGTTATTAATAAAAATATTTTTATATTTACATCATTAGTTTTAAAAATGTATAGACCTTAGAGCATTGGTGTGCAAAATGCTATGGTTGTAGTGGTTCCACAGAGGTACTTCTGGAATTGCTGGTTTGGGTTGTGGGTGGGAGGGAAGCAGGAGGGACACAAAGCGCAAGGAAAAACCTAAGTTCAATATATTTACCCCAGCTTGAACCAGACCATATCTGTTTTATTTGTTTCATATATACCATGTGAAATAAGGATTTGACAACAAAAAAAATACTTAAATCCACTGCCCTTTAGTGTTACATGAGTCCTCTTCTAATTTTCTATTCTGTAGGCCGCACAATGGATGAAACCACTCTCATGAAAAGCTTCTTTATAGAGTGTAGTAACAGAATTGTTAAGGAAGAACTCTAAGGTAGACTCATTTTAATGTAAAGTGATAATGTTGAAATGAAGCTCTGTGTTAGAGACTATAAAAACTCAATTGAAAATATAATTACTTTATCCTGAGGAGCTCAGACCTTCCCAAGCTGAATATTTTGGAGGTATTAATTAGCTGATATATCAAAAAATATAAAGCATGGTTATACCTTTATTAACATCAGGTTAAATTTTATTGATGGAGCCTGTAAATTGTCAGTACATCCTGGCTCATAGTAACAGTTGGAATTAACCAACTTTGTGACTTCTATTTTCATAAAAATTCACATTTAAATAGTTAGATTTTTTTTAAATTTGATTTTGTATCATAAGTGGGATTGAGGACAGGGCTGAAATAAGATTTCACGTTTTTCTCCTTCTGAAACATATATCCAAACTGAGCAGAGAAAAGGATTTTTAATTTATCTAATAGGTATATATAATAATGCTTGGTTCTACACTGTGAAGGAGTGTCTGGAAGGACAGACAGCAGAAACAGAGTTTGATTTGTTAGGATTGGATCATTCACATCTTATAGAATTGTTTGTAATCGTGGGTAGCCCAGTAAAGTATGCTTAGTCTAAATTAGTTCAGAAAATTAGACTCTGCTATGTATAAAGCCAGTAAGTGAAATACCATTCTTGCACCAGAAACATGAATACAATAGTAGAAGAGATTAGACATATGTGCAAAAATCAATACAGGGCAAAATACTCTAAGTGCAATAAGAAGCACAAAATGATATGGAGCTTAAAGAAGAGAAAGATGCTACATCTGCTTGAAGGCAAACTAGAAGAAGATTGAAATGGAAGGTAATGGTTGTGGTGAATCTGGAAGACCCTGGAAAGAAGATATATCAGTTAGGAAATGGTTTAAGTGCGCATAAAAGAAAATTTAACTTATAGGAGCTTTAACAAATAGGGCTTTATGTTTTAAACAGAATGAGAAGTCTGGAGGTAAGCAGCTGCTGGTGTTTATTCAGTGGTTCTGTAATGGCAGGATTCCATTCAACTATGCTACAGTTTCAGCAGAGCTATTGACAAATCTAAGAGGTATTGTAAATGAAGTGCTGTACTTGATGCTATATTAATTGATACAAAAATATTTGCCAGGATCTGAAGGATGAAAGAGGAAGAAGTAGCATAGTTTACTCAAGGCTTTAAATTAGTGGCCCATTAATAACACTCATAAGTGCTTGTTTACATATTCAACTTCTTCACTAGCTCTTAAGAAAGATACAGAAGAATTAAGTCTCATAACTCTACCTTGATCATACCTCCAGGATATTTATCTTCCGTACCACTGCAGAGATCCTACATACATATTTAGAGCTGACCTCAAATCCTACCTACTCCCCAAACCTAGCCTGACAGCTGCACCTACACTGATCTTTTCCTCGCTCTGTTTGCTCTGTTTATTTGTACTTGTAAAGTTAGCATGTTGGTGTTCATTTGTTCAGTTCTCTCATTTTTATACATTTTTTACAATACTATATTAGCTCAATTTGATTAAGTATTTATAAGAAATCCTACCATGTGCCAGGCCCTTTGTGAGAATACAAATATATATTAACATAGCTGTTGCTCATAAAGAGCTCATGGTATATTAAACAGACATGTAAACAACTATAAAGGTACAAAAGTAGAGTTAAATATGAAATAAAATGCAAAGATCAATAATGGAAAAATACTATGCAAAAATTAATAATAGGACAGTTAATTTTGGCAGTTGATAAAACCATGTTCAGGAAAAGCTACAGAAAGAAAATATTTGAGTTGCATCTTGGAAATCATTTGGATTATGAAATATTTATGTACTCATCACTTTCTGTTTACAGTATACTTATGTTGGCACTTACCTTGTCTGTTAGACTATGAGTTCCTTCAGATCAGGAATTCTATGTTCTGTGCCTTTTTTTTCACTCATAGTGCCAAAATATTCCACTGAATGAGTATACTTAGTGCTAACCAAATATTTTATTTATATTCACCTAAGTAAATATATATTTATTTATATTTCCTTATCTATCCTCTCCTCCTCCCAAAGTCCAGGCTGCTCAGCATACTTCTTTGTATTTTTTTTTAATCCCATTTAATTAATATAACATTAGCCATGTAATATATTTTTAGAAAAGCTTATTTTACACACTAAAACGTATAGTGTGCGTGCTATATCTTGTAAGCAAGCATTGAGAGTTTTGCTTTGTAACCCTTTATGAGCTTTTATGGTGTCTGTGTAAGCATGATAAATATGCAGGGCTGGAGGTTTTTGTTTTGTTTTGTTTTCATACAGCTTGTAGAAAACTGTTAAGTTTATTATTTCTTTCTAGCAGTTCAAAATATCTGAGGTTTCAAACTGTTGTAAACTATCATACTGTTAAAAGTTACAAATTGGCAAATTGAGTATATTATGAGTTTTCCTATAGGACAGAAAAAAAAGTCTCAAGATCTAAATTTCGTGAAACACGAACAAGTGAACATTTAAATCAGCATTTTTGCAAATTCCAAGGCCAAGGCCATTTTAAGGTTAATGTCTTAAATGAATTAAAAACCATTTTAAAATATATTGAAATTATTTGCAAAACATGTATTTGAGCAACTCCTATGAAAGGGGGCACTAGAGATACAAAAATGAGTAAGACATTATTTCTATTTTAAGGTACTCACATTTTAATAACTAAAGGGATTTCTCCAACATGTATTATGGGGTAAATTCAATTGGCTAGATATAAATTGATAAGAAGTAGAAAAAATCACTATTTAAGGACTTGAACTTTATTCACCATTTCATGGCTCGCACTTAGTAGATACTAAGTAAATTTGTACTAACTGAATGAACAGTAAGAATCATAAACTTTAAGGATAGGAAAGAGACCTTAATAGATGAACTTTTTCAATCCTTTGATATCAACGTGGTTTTGGTTATCACAGTGATTGTCACTAGTATTTAGTGGGTGAGGCTAGGATTGTCTGACATTCAACAATGCTCTGGGCATCTCACCCAACAGAGAATTGCCACATTCTACAAAACATTGAGAGTCTGACTAAATCTACTACAAATATAAATTGGTGTGTCACTTCTTCCAGAGTTAATGTTTATATTTAGTGCAGTCCCTATCAAAACCCCAGCAGAATTTTTTTGTAGAATAAAAAAAAAAAATGCAGAGGACCAAGAAAGCAATCTTCACACAAAACAAAGCTGGAGGACTTACACTACCTCGTATTAAGACTTGAGGTATTGTTGCAAAGATTGATCAATAAACAAATGGGACCACAAAGAGTCCAGAAACAGATGCACACATACATGATTACCTGATTGACTTATGACAAAAATAACACTATAGTGTAGATGGGAAAGGATGGGCATTTCAATAAATACGACTCAGTCAATTGGTATCCATATGAAAAAAAGAGTGAGTCTTGACCCCTTCACACCATGAACAAAAATCAGTTTCAGATGGATTGCAATCTAAATATGAAAGACAAAACTTTTAGAAACAAACACAGGAGACTGTTTTCATGGGAAGTGTCTGAAAAGGAGCAGAGGATACTTCGGGGGGCTGCTAATATTCTTGATTTTGATCTTACTAAACAAATTATAAAATGAAATTTCAATGTTTATACACGTACAAGCAAAATTTGGTATTTGGGGACATAATACTGAAAAGTTATTTACAAAAGTTATACAAAAAGAAAGGGTCATATGGCAAAAGAAGTTTAATTGAAAAAAAGACATTTTGAAATTATTGAATAATTTACTCACACGGTGCAGTTTTTCTACAACCTATTTCCAAGTACATATTTAATTGAAATGGCTTTCAATGCATTAGTGCAATTACTTCAATAACAGTGAAACAAATTTCAAATTTGTAACAGAATAGTTGGAACTTAACAAATTTAGACCCAAACTTTAATAAATTAGTGAAGATACATGAAATAAAGGGACTTTAATGAATTTTATTAACCAAGTTTATTTTTTAAATATTTCTTTCCTATATATTTTCTAATGATTATAGCACATTAATACTTTGTAAAAATTACATATTGACATTGTTTTTTTCAAGGGGTTACCACACAACTTCTCTATAGTCTCTTATAATACAGTTTCTTTTTCTAATCCTTCCAGGAACCATCACGTCAAAAATGAAGGCCAAGCTCACTTGTGGAAAAAAATATATATCTTATGTATTAGTAGTCTATAATTTATCTTATCACATTAGCCCTAATTCAGTAACAGTTGTCACCCTCTTTCTCTTATCAAAACCAGTAAGTCTGGTCTGTTATTATTTATCCTAGCACTAGTTTTTATTCTAGATTCTACCTGTGCCATATTTCTGAACTTTTATTTTCCTGTGTGGTTGTTTGTTGTTTTTTGTTTTGTTTTGTTTTGGTTTGGTTTGGTTTTTTTGGTTTTGGGGGATTTGGGGGTATGGGGGCTTCTAATCTTAATTATTTCAAATATAAACACTATAATCAGATGTAAGCATCTGACTGTTTCATTAAGACTTTGCTTTAAACATGGATAAAGGGGGCCGGCCCCGTGGCGCACTCAGTGTGGCGCTGGGAGCACAGCGACGCTCCCGCCACGGGTTTGGATCCTATATAGGACTGGCCGGTGAGCTCACTGGCTGAGCGCGGTGCGGCCAACACCACACCAAGGGCTGTGATCCCCTTACCGGTCGTGAAAAAGACAAAAAAAAATAAAATAAAATAAAAAAATAAACATGGATAAAGGAAGGAAGCCCTTCAAAAGAGAGCCAGATCCTAATGTTATTTTCAGCTAACAATTTTGGATTTTCTCCCATGGGTAATGGGGAGCCATTTAAGTATCCTATTCAGGGATTACTGATCAGATTTGTGTTTTACAAATACCACCCTTGCAGCAGTATGGGAAGATAGATAGGAGAGGTGGTGACATAACTGGAGGCTGAGAATCCAGTTAGGAAACTATTCTAAGAGGCCAAGTTATCCTCCTCCTCATCATCATCAACATCATCATCATGACCTGACAAAAACAAGTCAAAATTAACTGAATTTAGTCACTTAGGGAGAAGGAGTCACCTAAGCTGGCTCCCAAATTTTCTGATTTGAGTGACTAGCAGGGGTGAGTGTCTTTCTCTAAAAGAGGGGCCATAGGAAAAGGTGAAGTTTGGCACATGTAGAATGGGACATGCAGGTGAAAGTAAACTATGAACATTTGGGTGTGTGCATTTGTTCAGGGAAGATAGATGAGCCAGAGATATAGATTTGGGAATTATTGTTATATAGCTGGTAGTCAAAGTCATTAGAGTAAGAAAGATCAGAAAACATGTTTAGATTTAGAATAGAAGAAGGCAAAAGAATCCTGTGGAGTGGTCTCATGGAAATTGAGGGAGGAGAGAATTTTGAGGGAAGGATGAACATTGCCAGGGTATTGACCAATGAATAGAAAGTCAACAATTAACTCATGGTTGGAGAAGTCCATTGTATTTGAGGACCAAGTAGAATCATAGGTGACCATTGACCAAGAAGTTTCAGGGATATGAGGTACAGAACCTTAATTACATGTAGTTGGATGTAGACTGAATGGACTTTGCAATTTCTTTGTAAGTATTAAAAAGTGAATGGGAGGTGAGGAAATAGAGACAGCAAGTATCAATTCTCTGTTCTAGGTTCTTTTATAAAAGAAATGAGAAAGGGAAAATAATAGCCAGAAAAAGATGCAGTATAGTTTTTCAATTATTTTGTTTTTCCCATTTGTTCTTTGACTGCATTTGGTTACATTTTTATGAGTTAATGTTAAACTTTGTATTTTTCTATAATTAATCATTCTATAATACTTTGGTTAGTGGGATAAGTTTGAAAAAATAAGGGTGGCCTCAAAACCAAATTAAATATAAATACTAAACTGTGATTTCCATGAATGCACATGATTAGAAAACATTTATGACAGAAATATGTAAAATCATGATTGAATAAAAGGAAGAAGTTGACAGCGTGTTGGAGAAATGTGAGATATCTTAACAAATGATTTTTAAATGAGGCCATCTGTTAAAGCTTGCTGATGCTCTGAGTCTGGAGCAAGAGGTTATTTATGTTTTCACGCAAATCAGGCTTTAACCAAAATACTTTGGAAAAAACAGATGCCTTATAGAAATTCATTATTCCAAAATAATCACAGCCCTCTAAATGTTAACATCCCTTCCTACAAAGAATGGTATTATGCTAATACTGTGTATGTATGTGAATGTGAAATTATTATATCATTGATGCAATGCAATGCAGTGGTTTCTCCCTGTCTCCACCTCCATCCTCACCCCCAGGAGACACATGCCTGCTTACCAGGACCAATTTTCTACATATTTAGCCAAAAATAATTGACCTTTGAAAGTCAGAACCCAAGTAGCTGAATTTCAACGAAAATCTAAGATTAAACCTAATCTTTCAGGTATTTTTTCCTCGCACTATTATGGTCTTTTTGACCCCCAGTAAGTCTTATCAGATTTATTGAAGTAGAGGAAATATCATAATAGAATACAGGTTTTGGGTCGTGTTTCATTAATGTTGAAGATTTCATGTAGTAAATATAACACGTAGTAATAGAAGGTTCCACTTTGTATAATATTTAAAATCTACACAGCACAGTGCTACGCAGAGTATACACTCAACAAATTGTCTTTTGAATATGCAGAAGTAGTAATATTCTGCTAGAAAATGAACTCTCATGTTACTGCTATTTTACTAGCATGCATAGTCACTCACTTGTAAAGAGTGAAACAGTATGCAGAAGTGCTGGAAGACACAGAAATCATGAGAGCCTCTAAATTCTATATCCATGTAGATTAATTTGAGCCTACATAAAAAGAGAGCAAATTTGTCAGGGTTAGAGAAAAAAAATTGAGGAGACTTCCTATTTGCAGCTTTTATCATTATTGGGAGAGCAGCAGATTGGATATATACTAATACTTTTGGTTTGTCCATAGTATTTTGTTAACTTTGTCACTGAGTGGAATGCTGAACCAAATTCTGGCATGTAAGCACCTTGCTCGGGGTTCATTTTAGTACTTTGAGAAGCTTTTAGTTATACATTCTATTGAGTACACTGATGAAAGTATTATTAATTATTAATTGGTGTGTTCTTGTTCTGTGAAAATGCTTTTAGCTTCAATAGGCTTTATTTACTTAAAAATAGTGGCTTACGCACTGGAATGATACAATCCATTTCTTCTTCCCAGCTCCTGTTTGGGTTGAAACATTTGTCAGAATAGAGGGTAGAAGAAAGACTGAAGAATTACATAGGTGAAAGCCCCTGCCCAGCTCCTTGCTCATGATAGAAAGTCTGTAACCACTGATTTCTCATCTTACATTCTATGTGCTCTATAAAGTACTATGGCTTAGTGATTTAGAGTGCAGCTCTGGAGTCCAGTAGCCTAAATTTGACAGTTGGCTCCACCATTTATTGGTCATGTGAGCTCGGCAAATAACTTCCGTCTGCCTCAGTTTCTTCACCTATTAAATGGGCATAACAACAGCACCTTCCTTATATGGTTGTTGTGAGGATTAATTAAGTTAATATGTTTAAAAGGCTTGGCATGAGGCCTGATAGGTCATTGTGGTAGTGGTGGTTTTCACACTGACAAAAAAAAAAAAAACATTGCTCTGTTCATAGAAACTTGGAGAAGTACTCATTTGCAGGCAATAGTTCTGCTCTCTGCTATCCTCCATATACCAGGGAAATAAATATTGATGGTCCCTGTGAAATGGGACCAAATTTGTACTTCTCTCATAAAGGAAGCAAAAGAAAATGCCACATGGTTTCACATGCATTATCTCATTTAATCTTCAGAACAATTCCTGCAAAATAAATATTATTAGCATATTTTTTCAGGTGAGAGACCTGAGGCTCAGAGAGAGTGCCTCACACAAGATCAAATGTCGACTGGATGGCAAAGATTCAGTCAGATAAGTAGCTGACTCAGAAGCTCATCTGTTTCCACCTCACTTTACTGGCTAAATTGCCAACATTTAGGTCATAGCTGTTTTCCTCCCTTTCTAGATGTGGCAGATAAAGAGACACCTTTGCAACTGTCCAGTCCTCCCTTCAAGTGAGAGATATAGCACACACAGTAGACACTCAAATAATGTTTGGTCATTGAGCAGTGAAATACTCCTTTTTTTCTAAAAAGAAAATACACATTTTATATCTGTAACATTACCATGGCTCATTTGTACTGAAATATGAGTTTCTATGGCTTTGTGGAAAAGTAAAAATAGACCTTCTTATGTGAGACACAGTTATCCCACTTTAACCTATATCCTGTTATACTGAATACGTTACAAATCTGAGTTAATGAGAAAGCTTAATTCTAGTAGCTTCTTACTTTCATTCTATTTTGATCTTTTTTATTTCTTTAAAGAAAATGTTGGCCCCAAAATTTGTGCCTTTGGCCCAAAACAATAAAATACTTATCTGGTAATAGCTTTGTTTGAAAATAGCAAAGCCATATTAATGATAATTATTTTCTACTTAAAATAATAAAAATAATAAGTGTTAACGTGTGTAAGGCACTTATAGGGGACTTTACAGAAGGAATCAATTTCAAAGTAATCTCTAGTGCTTCTTTTTTCAAACTGACACACAGCTATATATAATACTTTGTATAATAACCATTGTTATTTTGCTCAATTAAATCATGTTCCAAAACCCTTCCATTCTCATCCTGCTAATGCCAGTCATTCTAGAAATTATTCACCATTCCATCTATCCTTCTAGCCATATTTATGTCTCTGTATGGCTGTACATTTAGGAATATACTCATCACTTCAGTTTATATGTTTGTTTTGCTTTCCTCATGGCACAGAGCAAAAGGCTGTTCCACTAACTAGTTATGTAACATAATTATGTAACCTGGGAAAGTTACCTGACCTGGCTGTGCCTTTTAATCCTTGTTAGGTGTCAGCCACTATTACCAGTTGCTTTATATGTCTACTTTCATTTATCTTTATGTAAATATAAAGGAGGGGCCAAAGGGCTTAAGTCACTTTACCAATGTTACAGCACGGCTGGTAAGTAGCAGAGTCAGAATTCAAAATACACTTCTGTTTTAAAACCTTTGCTTTGTGCATTACTAATTGCATACCTCTTCCACCCACACTGCTTCTAGAACATTAATTTGGAGAGAGAAATTTTTCACACTATTCACCCTCCATACACACCCCCATTTCACCCACAGCTAATTGCTCTTACAGGTAAGAATGTGTAATGTCCCACTGAATAGTCATCAACCTTTTTCTACCCCAGCACACCTGAGTGATACGACGCTCTTGCAGTAGTGGTTTACCATGGATTCTCAAGGGATGTGTTTCAGGATCTGGGTGATAAGTAGCAAGCATAGTTTGAAAAATTCCAGTAGGTGATTGGTATGACCCATTCTTTGATGAAATGTAAATGTGCTCTAAGGTACAACAATCCAGAGTACTAGTAAGACACTGTTCTCAATACTTCCCTTGGGTTAATTCATTTAATCCTTACAATTCTAAGGTTAGTTAGGTCTATTATTATTGTCATTTTACTGTCATTAAGGAACTGAGGTGCAGAGAGGTTAAGTACCTTGCTTGGATTTTTGCTGATAAACCACATACTCAAAGCTGGCCTGAAAAACTCCTGTTTTGCAGGGACACCTGGTTCTGACCATAAATTACTACTTCTACCCCATTCTCACTCCTTTGCAAGTGTCAATTTCCTCACAGGCTACTGAACAAATGCCCTGTTGACTTCTAATTCTTTGTACAAATAGATACTTAAGAAATGATATCTGATTGGCTATCCTAAGAAAAAAGGGCACACTTGAAACAACTAAATCTGTTGGCAAGGATGTGTAGTCTTGTAATTAGGACTTTGGAGTCTGCCAGCTCTGTCCTACCACTTACTAGTTTTATTACTATAGGCAAGTTACTTCATCTTTTTTCGTCATCTGTAAAATTGAAACAATAATAGTTAGCATCATGAGATTATTGTGAGAATAAACTAAGAAAATACTGTAAGTACTTAGTACTGACACAGTCATTACTAGTAATAGTTTAGCTCTTCTTTACTGAGCACATAGTCTCATGTGCTTTCTTATTCAAGGCATTTTTAAGGTACTTTTGTGGCTGTTTTCTCTAATTCTTGGTTTTGTCAGATACTTTAGAAATGATTTTAATTTTTTAAAACGCCAGAATACCATTTGGTACCTCCCCAAATTTCCTACATTGAGACTTCAAAAGTCTTAACATTAAAGAACAGCTGCTTCTAGAATTTCAAATAGCTCAGCAAGGCTAGTTAGTAAAGATAATTTAAATGATACCCAGTCACAGGTACCTTCATTTTTATTGATCTCCTTTTCAGAATACCTATTTTTTATGTACCTTATGAATTTAAAACATGACTAAAGATGAATTTCTTAATATGTACATTATGTTTTCTGAGCCTGTTAATTCTTTAAGGAAATTAAGGAAAAAAAATAATGAAGCCATGTTACACAGGTACTTAATTTTTTTTATCTGGGATAGTACTATGGTAATTAATGCTTATTTTATGCAAACTAGACTATATCTGTTAACGGACACATTACTGTCAAGAAAATATTACTTGTCTTAATTATCAGTAATGAAGCAGGGATAAGCTGCTCACTTAGATATAATATATCTAATGACCTTTTCAGTTAGAGGTTGTCATGAAAGGTATCAGTTTCACAAATTATGCTTCATTCAGCTTCTGGCCCTTGTATAGATTAATGTTTTGTGGATGAGTTTTAAAGCCAGGCATAAATCGTGTTTGGTGTTTAAAATTGATTTAGAATCTGCTTTTAGTACATCATTTGCTCATTTATAAAGCCTCAATTTTATCTTCAAGTTTAAAGAAATAGTCCATAGTAAATTTAGGATTGCCTTACCAACTGCCAATGTTTTTTTTAACCTTATCAAATAAAACAATACATATATTTCCACTTATTCAACCAAAGGACACACTTAATGACTGAAATTTCTTTGTTATTTCTGAAGATAATAAGCATAGTGTTTATAATAATAATTTTGAGCTAAGAATATAAATATTTATCATGCCATTTTTTTCTAATTAGATTTCCTGAGATGACACAAAGCTGATTATTTTGATAGAATTTATCATGTCCCTTAATCAGTCTCTTAGTGAATAATAAATATCTTATCTCACAGTATTGAAACATCATTCAAGAACTCATAGATTTAGCCTTTTTCAGACTAATATGAGAATTGCCTCATGTTTTAAGTAACCAAGTAAGGATTTAAGAGTTGGGGGTCTATGTGACAGGGCAATGACATCAAAAGTAGTTCTCAGATTTTTAAGCTGTGGAACCCTTTCTTTATACAAAATCTTACTCAGAAGACTAATAAAGAAATCTAACAAAATTGGAGCTGCTGTGCTTGAATTGAAAGATTTCTAAAGTAATTTGAAGGAATACAGGGCTCTCAAGCAGTAGAGTTTTGACACCGTGATCCCGATAGTTACATTATTAACATAGCCTAAATACTAAGAGCAGAAGAGACAAATACAGACCATCATTTTCAACCCCCTCATGTTAATGGTAAAGAACCTAAAATGTGAATATACAACTTAACCATCCAAAGTTAACATGTCAATAAATGCTATGATCTAGAATCTAGAAAAATGATAATACTTCTAGTGATGGAGTCCTTTCCCTACTCTGTGTTGCCCTACTACTGTAAATAATGAATTTTGAAAACTCTGTTTAAAGAACAGTTTCTGAATTGACCTAATCTTTGTGTAGAAAAAAGAGACCATAGATTTTCCATTTTCAAGGACACAGTATAGTCTTAGCCACCCCAATACATAGACTCTTTACTTCTTGCCCCATTGCTCCTTCTGGAAGAGTGTGAAATGATAGGTGCCAGTTCTTGCCTTTGCCAAAGAGCAGGAGCAAAAGCAGGTCAGCAAAACAGGAGTTTTCCTGTGCTGTATGCAAATTCTTTTAATTCTTCAAAGGCATATTCACACATGGTGTTGCCTCTGATAGGAACCCTCCATCTAACAGCTTCTCTACCTTCCACCACTGTCATTTCAACCAGGCTAACTTATGTGTATCCTTCAGGCTACAGTTTAAATGTCACTGCTTTCTTCGGGGCTTCTCTGATCTGTCCGCACACACCAACTCTGGATTAGATACCTCCCGTTTGTGCTCTCTTCGTATCCTGTGCTTTGTTGATCATATCAGCAAACACACTGCTTCACAATTACTTTTATCATCCTCTTCTGCATGCTCAGTTCCATAATCAGAGACCAGAAATGTCTTGTTCATCATTGATTCCCCAAAGCCTAGCAGAGTTTCTGACACGGGTAGTGCCCTATATTTATTAGGGAAGGAGGGGAAGGACTTAGACTCCACTCCCCTTTCAAAGGATGTAACTTGCTGAATGGAATGAGTCTTAACTGGTTTCTTGTTGAGGAGAGCTGCTGACTTCCTATATGACTTTAGAAGAGTTATCTCTAGGTCTTTGTTTCCCTTTTCAGAACAATGATAATATCTACTGTGCCTAGCTTTGCCTTCCTTGTACTAAAGTGAAAGTTTTCTTTGCATCAGAGCCTTCTTCTCAGTTTCTGAATTATAATGGAGGAGGAAGTCATGTTTTCCCTTTGAAACCAGATTTAAGGAGGCTTCTCTCAAAAAAGTAATTTCTTAAAAATCATAACTTTTTTTCTAGGGTCCTGAGAAATTGAATAACAGACCACTTCCATCATTTACAAATAATCCCATGGACATTTAAGAAAAAGGACATTCTTTAAATAAAGTATTTGTAGTTATTCTTAGGAACTCTGGGATTTTATTTCTTTGTTTTATCCTCAAGTGTTTAACACGTGTACCATATAGCCAGGATGGAATTATAGTCTACAATTAAAAATGTCTAAATTTGTTTCTGTCAAAAATGAGGACTTTAAATACAACTAATCTGAAGCCCATCAAAAGCAGACCACTCTTCTAGGGATTAATTATATTGTATTATTTTTGCATTGGCAAGAGCAGCTGATGTAGTGAGTGGGATGCAAGAGATGAGATAAGAGAATTGTCCCATTCATTTTTTCAGAAAATTGAGAAAGAAAAAGTTAAGTTAAAAAAAAATGTCCGATTGAGCTTCAGTAGTGGTTCTACTTCATATGGGAAAATGCTTTTTTTTAAAAGGACTTTTTAGGGAAAATAATGCATATAGCCAGAACAGCAGTATATATTTAACAGAAATAAATGGTCACATTTTCAAGTAAAGTACGCCCTGGCATTTGAACAGCTGTTATATCTAAATCAGATTTGAATACTGTTGTTTAACCTTCCCAGCTGTAGCGGGGGTGGTGTGTTAGTCTAATCCAGTATAAAATATGCATAGTATACTTAAATTTGAAACTTTAAACACACATTTATATAAACCTAAATTTTAGTCATATAAGCCTGTTTTAAATAAATCCTTTATCTTTCTATGAGTTATTTATTGTTCTCAACTATATGGTATGTTTGAGTAGATTTTAAATAAAATATGCTTCCAAGTCCTTTTTATTTAATTCATATCTTTTTATACTTTTGTATTAGTAATGAACAAAACAATATGTACATTTCATACACATATGCTTATAATTGCATTGGTATAATGATAGGAAAATTTAAATTATATTTTTTCCTGTATTTCTTTCTGTGTGATTCTCTGACCCCAACAGAATCTTCTTTACTAACAAGAATCATGGAAACGGAATGAGCAGGAGGTGATAGCTGTAGTAAATGGCCAGTACTTCTCAATCTCACAAGACTAAGGTTAAAAGGTTTAAGATCAAAATACATATAAGCATGTAGCATATGAATATATTGAATAAAAATTTGTTCATCAAAGCCTGCTGTACTATGAAACGTTGCCTGAGATTTGAAAGACATAAATTTAGAACAAATAAACAGTGCTCATGGTTATATACCACACACTTGTACATGCTTATACATGTGCGCACACACACAGATAAATATAGATAAGCTATAGATGTGTCTGTGTGTTTATGTACTATATACATACATATATGTCTTAGCCTTGTCTTTTGGAGAGCTCAGAAGCAATAAAAATGTAGGGAACACTCCAAGTACCCAGATATTGGTTTCTAAGTATCTTCCTCCACTATAAAAAGGGGCGGAGGGCCTCTTGGCAAATAGCTGATTCCAGAGCTGGGGCACAGAAAGTGTAAGATGAGAGTAGAGTTTGTGCCAGAAAGTAAAGAGATACTCAAAGAATGGTGGGGACATGAGAAAAGGCACAGGAGCCAACTTGAAGAGGCTCTCAGTAGCCAATCTGGGAAATTTGAGCATCAAAATAAGTAATGGAAAGTAACTCATTAAATAAAATGGAACTCTGTAAGTTCATACTGAGATAGATGGATGGATAGATGGATAGATAGACCTCTTCCTTTCAATAGAATACCAACTAATAAACATCAAAGGAATGATGAAAATTGAAAATTATCATTTGAGAATGATAGTTGTGTACAATTCAGTGGCGTTTTCAGTGGTGACTAAGGCTGGCTGATGAGTTTGAGGAGGTTTAGTGAGGAAAAGGATACTGCCATAATCTCTCTCCTGTACAAACTACTAATGCTTTACAGTGACTTTATGGTGACTTTGCAGTGGAGAAACCTGATGAACCAGGTGATGAAGTTTGACATCACAAGTGGGTCAACATGATGCATGGCACATCACTTTGATATGAGGCTCTGAGAAAAGCAGAGTATCGTATTAGTGGTTTCCCTGCCCAAAAAGCATGATCATGAGAAAATAACATATGGGTTTAGTTTTATGGTTAGCCTACAGAATAAAAGTCTTATTTTCTTGAAAAAACTATCGAGGACATGAAAGACTGGGCAAGACTAGAATATTGGAAGACAGTGAATGACCTGACATTGCTGGGGCAGATGACAAAATTTGATGGGGTCTGTGGATTGGCAGTAGTGTTGTAGAAGGGTATTTCAAAAAGTTCATGGAAAAATGGAATTGAAAAATAATGTCTTTCCGTGAACTTTTTGAAGACCCCTCATGCAAATGCTGATTTCCTGACCAATCACTTGAATAGCCATAATGCCTAATGTGTTTTTAAAGTGCCAAATAGCCATTGACTTGAACTTCTGTATAAGAAAATTGTCTGTCCTAGATCTTATATTTCGGATATAGTTCAGGATTTTGTATTCATACATTTCCTTTCCTTTTTTAATGGCCTTGTCTTACCAAAAAAAAGAAAATATTCTTGAATATTTTTAGTTATATAGTCAATCGAGATAAGTCCATTTTTAGGACTGAATATTATTCTTTAAGCTGTCACATTGCTTAAATGGGTTTTTAGTAAGCTTCTTATATCTCCTTATGTTCTTATTCTTTAATTTCTCTTTAAAGATTCTCTGGAAATAACCAAGAAGTGTTATATTTTGCCTCTTAAACACTTGCATATTTAAAATAAGACTTTTTATGAGTAGAATTATGCCATTGCTTTTATTAACTTCTAATGTCATTTGATTTATCTTGGGGCACAGATATTTAGTGTCCTATTTTAAATGTGTGCTAAAAACTATGGCCTAAACATAAATTTTTAGTAGCTCTGTCCCCTGGGTTTCAAAACTGCTTTTATGTGCTCTTATGGCCAATCAGTTATTTCTTTTCCTGTGTTTTCAGTTTATTTACTTAAGACCTAAATAGATTTAAGAGTTTTATAGATTCTGAATATACATATTTTCAGTCTATTATTCAGACTTGAGCCTTAATAAATTCTTAGTTTACCTAATATAACAAGAGATACATTTTCAATACTGATTAGTAAAGACGGCATTTTTTTAAAAAATTGACAAAGACATTTTATATTACAAGTAACATGACAGTATGCCTTTATTTTTCAGTATATATATCTTTAGTTTTCATATATTATTCCCAAAGATTGAATATCAGCTGTTAGACACAGTAGGGAGCAAATAATATATTGATGAATTATGTTTCTGTCTGTCCTTCTAAATCTACTTTATTTAGTAAATAAAATTATAGAGTTACATTTCCAAAAGTAAACTTTTTAGTCTCCTGTACTTGCAAATGCTTAACATGTTGAGACAGAAAGGCTTTAAGCACTAACATTCTGAGATTTTGTTAAACAAATAATTGGCTTGAATTAAAATGTAAATACAGGGGAAAGGAGGAATGGGATGTATTGTTTAATGGATACAGAGTTTCAATTTGGGATAATGAAGAGTTCTAGAGATGGATAGTGGTAATGGTTGCACAACAGTATGAATGTACATAATGTCCCTGAACTGTACATTTGAAAATGTTTAAATGGTAAATTTTATGCTATGTAGATTTCTATACACACACACACACACACACACACACACACAGAGTTAAAATCTGAGTCATAGTTTTTCATCTGTAGGTGATTCTTCCTTGTCATAGACATTAGCTAGCGTTTAATCTTCAACCTTAACATATACTATTTATTCATTTAATATATATTATATACTTTTAATGTTTTAGGTATACATTCTGAGTGTTAAAAAAATTCTATAAGTTAGTTTTTTAACTGACTTCAGCTTTTTTTTTTTTAGCTATGTGATCTTTTATAACTTAACTCCTCTAAACTTCCAATTTCATATGTATAAAATAAGGAAAATAATTATTATATCAAAAGATTGTTAGAGGGAGAAGTTAATATAAAAATATTTACTTCAAATTCACATTGGAAAAAATGAATATTATTTATGTAAAGCATTTAGTACAGTAAATACATAAAAAGCACTCAAAAAATTATAGCTGCTAGCACTTTCTGTTAGACATTGCAGATGATTCAACACACCAAAGCTCCTTCCAATTTTTGGTTGTCTTTTGGGGGCTGCTTATATGAGTTACATCTTATAACCACTGCCTGCAGTCTCTTTGTTTACTGTGTTTACTTGACGTGGTAAACATGACACATGCACATGCAGAGGATCCTGTGATTCTGTTTTTGGTCTCTTAGGACCCCTTTAGCCTTCTAGGCCTTGCACCAGTGGCTTAGTCAACAAGCTTGCTAAATAGGAACAGAGAAAGAAGACAGGCATGCAACATACTGGTATTTCTGTGGAACAACTTTTATTGTCCAGCTATTCCCAGAGAGCTTGCAACAGCTATGATACCTTTTCAGACTTAGATAACCTTTTTATGTGTACTGTGAGACTGCTAGTTTTAAGCAGTTATAATTGATCAAAAAGGTTAACCATTTTTTTTCAAAGTATGAATAAGGTATTCATTTAACAGAATTTATATTCTTATACCTTGCTTCATTTATGAGAGGTTTTGAGGCAGTTACTTAATTGCTGTTATTGTCACCATTTTATTGAAATACGAAATAACTAGACAAGAAGGAACCTCAGAACATTGTGTCCTCGGTTCTTCTTTCCAAGGCAAAAGGACTCTTCAGTCTCTTCTCCAGGCAACTTTTGACTTGGTTGTGGTTATCCAGCTGTCCTAAAGCAAGCCTATGATTTCTCTGGTGGTAATCTTTGCCGGTATTTTACATTATGATATTTTTTAAGGAAATCAAAGTATTTTCTGATTGTAAAGAATTAGTACAGTTACTTTTTCTTTTAGTTAATATGCCGTTTCCTAAAATTATTTTCAAATTGTTTGAAACTGAAGGCCAAAAACATGGAGGAAAATGGAAATAGTTTAAAACAGGTAAATATGTCAGCTTTCATATACATGTCCAAAAACTTAAAATTCAAAAATGTTATGTGTGCTCACATATTCAGTACTCTAACTTAAGCTACAGCACACTTCTGAGATCTGATAGTAACAATATTGTAAAGCTTGATTATATTTTTATGGCCCATGCCATCTGTGTGTTTGTTCCGCTTACAATAGTAATAGTGTATTCAAAAAAAAAAAATACATTTAGTTTGCAGTGCAATTGTCTTATTGCAAATACATCAAGGCAAATTATCTCTTATCATTTTAGATCCTGTTCTTGTATTGTGGATATTGTATCTATCTGAAAATAGAAAAATTTCTCAGCTACTAAAACCAGTACGTGGTTGATTCAAACAGAAGACACAAAACTCCTATTTTTATTACTTGAAACAAATTCTAATTTAGATGAAAGAAAATACAATTATTGTTTAATATACAATAGTATATGACTTAAAGATTACTTTCTGATGTCTAAAAATTAAGACTTTGTAAGTCACCATATAAATGTTCTTAAATATAATTGCTTGTTATGAACTTTGAAGTGAGACAAACAGATTTAAAAACTATTGCTGTACAAACTTAAACACACAGGTTTGGAATCTTTCTATTTTGACTTTAAATAACTTAAAAAATATATTACAAAGATTAAAATTTCTCTGCAAATATAGTCTAGTTATTATTACCTGTCTTAATAAATGATAATAATGGTGATGTCTTATTTTTAAATTTTCTTTTAAAGGAAAAAATAGGCCACCATTATCAAAATGTTTATTAATGTCTCTAGAGGCAACAAATAAGTATTAATCTTTGTGATGTTTAAACATAGTAAGTATTTGACATTCTACATGTTAAATTTTCAGAGTGAAATATTTCTATACATATAAAACAAAATATTTAATACTGCATATATATGATTTCGTATATGTAGATATTGACAAAAACCTTACAATTCATGTTAATAGGAATACTGTCTGATATCCTTAATATTCAACTGAAAATATTACTAGTCAAAGGCTTCATTTTACCAGGTATAATCTATTGAAAATAAACTTTTATACATAACAAATATAGAATCATCTTTCTATGTTAGAAGTATGGGAAATTTATCTACTTCCCTTTATTCTATAATGATGTATTATTTTATAACGTCTTCTGGAATCCACATAAGTTCATATAGTTTCATGGTAAGAATTGATTGAATAGCTAGAGTTTTCTGTTTTGTTTTTTTTTAATTATACAAATAATATATGACTAATTCTATATTCATTTCCTTTCGCTGCTGTAACAAATCACTACAAACTTAATGGCTTAAAATAACACAAATTTATTACCTTACTTTT
Organism: Galeopterus variegatus; assembly: GCF_000696425.1. Lineage (NCBI taxonomy): Eukaryota > Metazoa > Chordata > Mammalia > Dermoptera > Cynocephalidae > Galeopterus > Galeopterus variegatus. Next base: position 445,208 of record NW_007727206.1, read on the forward strand.
AGAGGTCAGAAGTCCAAAATCAGTTTTACTGGACTAAAGTCAAGGTACCAGCAAGGCTGGTTCCTTCTGGAAGCTCTATGGGAGAATCTATTTCTTGCCTTTTTCAGCTTTAGAAGCTACCAGCATGCCTTAGCTTATGGCCTCATCACTTAAATCTCAACTTCCATCATCATATCACTTTCTCCCTGACTTTGACCATGCTGCCTTCCTCTTATAAGAACTCTTGTGATTACACTGGGCCCAGACAATCTCCCCATTTCAGGGTCCTTAACTTAATCACATCTGAAAAGTCCTTCTTGCCATATAAAGTGACATTCCCTGGTTCCAGGGATTAAGACATGTACTTCTTTGGGGTTAGGTGAGGATATTATAGAGGCTACCACACATCCTTTTATTTTTTAGTTTTAATTCCTTAAAATATCGTTGTTCTCTTCCACCACAGGGCTTTGCACTTGCTATTGAGTCTTCCTGAAATACCTTTTACATGTTCTCCCTACAAAGATAATTCTTTCTTCAGCTCCCAGAGTAATTTCTCCCGCAGGGAAAACTTCTACATCCTCTCACTAAATCAATTTCTTTTCCTTACTCTCAAAGCACCATGAACTTCATAGCACTTATCAGTTTATTTTTATGTTTACTAGTATGATTCTTTAATTGAGGTCTTTGGCCCAACTATACTTTTTAAACTCTGTAAGGACAGGTACCGTGAGTTTGTCATTGTTTTTTCTTCCTTTGTATTCAGATTCCTTATTCAGTAAATATTTGTGAAAGGAGTGAAGAGTCTTTGCACATTTCATATCAGATTTATTCCTCGATATTTTGTTTTTCTCCTAACTATTGTGAATGGGATTCTTTTTTGTTTCATTACATTTTTGTATCGATGCTTAAATGTTCATTTTATGTTTTGACATCTTATTGAGCCATTTCATTAATGCTAATAGTTTCTCAGTTAAGTTTCTTGGATGTTATAGGCAAACGATCATATTGTCTACAAGTAATGATCACTTGTCTCTCCCTTTCTGATATTTTTGTTTTTGTTGTCTAATTGTATTGTCTAGGACTTACAATACAATGTTAAATATATTAATGAAATTGAGCACCAGGCTTTGTTGCTGCTTTTCATGTGATTTGTATTGTATTACCATTAAAAAACGTAATTAGTTTTAGATATTCTGTAGGTCCCATTTATCAGGTAAAAGATATTTGCTAGCTTATAAAGAGTTTTTAATGAAGTATTTTTTCTGCTTCTGAAATTTCTCCTATAGTTGTTAACACAGTAAATTCCCATTTTGAAATCTGTTTTATTTCCTCCCTGCCATTCTTTTTCTTCTCTTCTTCTGCATTGCCTATTAGACAAATGTTGGAGTTTCTGGACCTAGTATCCATATTTTTAAATTTTTCTCTAATATTGGATTTTCTTTGCGCTTTTGATTTTTATCCTGGGAGAATCCCTTTATCTTCCAGTTCACTAATTCCCTCCTCATTTGTGTCCATTGTATTCATCAATTGAACTTTTTTTGACAGTCATATTATTATTTTCCATGTTTTTAATTTACTAACAATCTGTTTTACCCATTTGAGGATATAAATTTTATTGTAAAGTCTTCTATGTGCTTTATGAACTATTTAATCATGTATAAGCTCAATTTGTTGAGTATTCATGGATACTTAAATATTTAAATGTTGTGTGATTCTTGCTGAGACTCTTGTCTTTGTATTTGAGATGAATATGGATTATGTATGGATCTATTTCATTTTACTGTAGCCTATCTTAATCTGTCTCTAGGAATTATAGGAGGTGGACAGGGTGTGCTCCCAGGTGGAGAATACCAGTTGTCGTCTTCTGGGAATAAGTCTCCTTGTACCTTTGGGGAGTTCAGTAACTACCTGGGATCATTGTCCTAGCTCTTGAATTATATTTTTTAAGAATTTCTATCATTAATGTAAACTAGTAAATCTATAACTCCTTGTTTTAGTACTACATTCTCTTTGTTTATATTAATCTGTTTCCTAATTTTTTATTTTTTCATCCTAAAAGTGCTTTGACTCATTCTTTTCCTGATGCTTGTACTTAATGTTATCCTGTGGGTGATTCCTTGAACCACAACAAAGCCATTAAAGAGTTCGATTTTATCTCATATGGTTTTCATATAAGCCCATGAAATGTAACTCTCATAATTAAATTTAGATTTTAAAATTTTAGCAGCATACAGTCCAAGGCATAATTCTAAAGTTAGTTCTCAGTTTTCTATAAGTGTATTATCCACATTTTAGATTATCTGTATCAAATATGTCACGGTTTCATTGACAATATCACATTTCCTTCAAGAAGGACCTTTTCATTTAAATAATATACCTATTTTCAGTAATCTGGCCAGTCTGGAAAACAAAAAATTATCAATCAGTTCCAGTAAAGGTAAGAGCCAACAAATTTATAAAATGGTGCTTTTTAAGCTCTGATTTCAACTACTGCAACAGATGCTGGTTTTTCCCAGCAGTGAGAAAGAAGATTTGAGTAATAAAGTAAATTACAGAAGCCATGTAATTTCTAATTTTTTCCCAAGAAAATCATAATAAAAATAATGCTGAAGAACATTCTGAATGAAATGAATTTTTTCCTTTAAGCTGCTCTTTCGGATTACTCATGCTTAAGATCTCCACTGTTAGTGTAACTAATCAAATAAGTGTGCAAGGAAAGTTGTTATTGACATTCACAATTTTGTTTGAAATAAAAATGTGACTTATTTCTGCCATTTTTCTTTTACATATGAAATTAAAATATGGACTATTCTTTATGAGTACATCTTTTTAATCTTTAAAATATCTGAAACCTGGGCCGGCCCGTGGCTCACTCGGGAGAGTGCAGTGCTGATAACACCAAGGCCCCGGGTTTGGATCCCACATAGGGATGGCCGGTTCGCTCACTGGCTGAGCGTGGTGCTGACAACACCAAGTCAAGGGTTAAGATCCCCTTACCGGTCATCTTTTAAAAATATATATATATATATCTGAAACCTAACTCCTCCAGCTGTGTGAAAGGGGATCCTTGATTAACTGATTTTTTTTTAATTTCCTACTTTGTGACAACTCTCTGATTACATCCTGTTGCTGAATATTTTCAGTATTTGAGTCAAAATCATTTGAATGAAAGAATATGAGCTCAAAATGGGCAATTGCTGGTGTGAGGTTTACACAGAACCAAGAGTCTTGAGTAGGAAAGCATATTCATATGACTCTGTGCCAGTTGGGAATAAGATAATGATAAATCATGTTAGAAATTAGATTTGAAATACTTTTAAACAGAATTTTCAATCAAAGGTCTCTGTCTCGAAGAGAAGTCTTCTGAGGCCAATCTAGTTTATGCTAGAACAGGGAAGCTGCTTCTAGAGCAGTATAATATGTATTGAAAGAACCAAGTTTCACTTGTACAGTTATGAACTTACCAAATATTTTTAAGTGTCTGCTATATGCATTACTCTATAATGATACTAAAAAACACAAAATATGATCCCTCTCTCCAAGAAGTAGTTTATCATGGTAATTAATATACCACATTTTGGTATCTGCAGACTTGGATTTTAGTGTCAACTCTGCTGTTTACTAATTGTCCTGCTTTAAAAAGCAAGTTATGTTAGTGTAATTCTAAGTCCCTCTTTCCTCATCTGGCATAAAATGGGATAATAATAAAAATACCTACCTTGTTCTAAGGATTAAGTAATAAAATACATGTGAATTGCTCAGTACTATAACTGGCACATCTTATGTACTCAATTTATGTTAGCTGCAACAATAATTATCATTGTTACTGTAATCTAGTTTGGGAGACAAGATTTACAACCAGGATGAGTCAAATACCTATTCAAGATAATAACAGATTAAATTATTAATGATTACCACATACCAAAAATGCTGTAGGAAATGTCTTCTCTGATTATACTACTGTATAAAACTAATGTACATGTGCACACTCCCTCACCAAGCTGCTTGTTGCCTTCCTTGTTGCACTTATTGCAATCCTTAATCTTTGTTTGTTACTAGCTTCTTATCTGTCTTCCCCACTAGATGGTAAACTCTTTTAATACGGGAGCCATGTTTCTCTTATTCATGCATTGCATCTCCAGTACCTAGTATAGTGGCTGATACTGAGTAGGCACTCAGTAAATATTTGTTGAATACGTGAATCAGAGAAGGGCGAAATTACTGTTGGCCAGCATAATCAGAGTAACATTGTGGAAAGGATGAGATTTGAAACAGATCTTGAAAAATGAGCAGGATTTAGATGGACAGAAAGAAGCAAGAATGCATTTTGGGTTGAGGTTGAGGGAAGAATGATGTGTTAATAGGTACGAAATAACTAAAATACAGTGAGTAGACACAAGGAAGAATGGAGTCATTAAATTTTAGGGGAAAAGAGACCATTGACATAAACTTTTCACACCTCTTCATTTTACAGATGAAAAAAATAAGACCCAGAGAGTGACAGAATCAAGATTAGAATCTATGTCTTTTCTATATCATACAACTAACAGAGCTTACAATATAATAGGGGAGACTAGAAACCATGACTTTAGGCTAAATTCCATGAAGGTGGAATTTGATGGGAAGGTAACCATGAGGAAGAATTGTGATAATCCAGGTCAAAAGTAATAAGGGAAATGAGATAGAGCAAGAGGAATCATATACTGTGTTTTATTATGAACTTTTAGATTGAATATGAATACTTATGGTTACAGTAAACATGGGGCCTAGTAGAAAACTGGTCAAGGTAGACATAACTCTCTAGTATATTCTAACTGAAAGTCTATTATATTACACTTAGACCATACATAAATATAAAAAACAAAATGTACTTTATTTTTAGAGATTCTTTATGAAGAAGCTAACAGGTTGCATAAAACTTAGGGATAATCAAAAACTTATCTGAGACACTTGAAAATGAAGGCAGAATGTGTACTATGTGGTGTTAGGCGCCTTCATAACAAATCATACACAGAAGAGCCATTAGACAAATCAACCTTTCAAACGTGGGCTGATGGTTTCTGACAGCAGTATAAAGCCATCTGAATTATTTCCTCTATAAATTGTCATTAGTGGGAATACAAGGAAAAGCACCAATGAACTAATAATTATCTCCTCTTTGTCATCACAGTGACCTAGGTCAGGAAAATGCCACCTTAAAATTAATTTCATCTTTTTAAAATCTACCTGGAATTATTCTGTTATTCTTTTTTTTACTATAGCACATTTGTTTATGATCTGTTTTTCTTTTATGTGTATGGATCCAGAAAGTGAATATGATGATAAAAATGAATACACACCTCAGAATTATTTTAGACTCTCTCCTTAATTTTTTTAGAAATATTTTGACTAAATTAACCACATTAGTCATTCATTTAATAAACTGGAAGATACAGCTTTTGTCTTTTTATTATTTTCCTTCTTTTCACTTTAATAAAAAAAAATATAACTTAATGAATTAAATCATAAACCTGCAAATTATCAACTAGCCCATACTACAACTTCCTCTTCATGATACAGCTGATGAAAATAAGCATCAATAACCTAAAGGCGCACAGTGCTAGGGACAAAGGTGGCATTTTACATTTTTATTAACACTTGTAATTTTCTCCTGCTTGATTTCTTTTAGGCCAAGCCCAATTTCTTCTAAACCATGGGTCAGTGAGCTCATGCTGATTCTCATATGAATGATGGGTTTGATTTTGCAAAGATATCACCAGTTACCAATACCGAGGTCTAGTTACCATCATTAAGAACAACCTAGAATAGAACAGTATAAATTAGAATGCATTATTTCCTTTAATTTCACTAACTATGGCAATCCTGGATGCCACCAGAATTGTGTATATTTGTGAAGCATTACATTTTTAAATGTTATTAATATGGTAGTAACAAAGCTGCATAAAGCACAAGCAAAATTTTCTGTTTTTCATATATGTTATCTTTCCTCGTTAAACATCACAAAAAGAAAAAAAAATGTTTGTTAATGTAAATGGTCTTAATAAAGTATTGTATTTAGTAAATGATCTCTTATAACCAAATGTAAGTTTGAGAACAATCAGGTTTTGCCAGAATGTAATATATATCTGCTTTAGTGGCTTTTTTCTACATCCTCCCAAATGAAAACAATATTATATTAATAAATCATAAGAGGCTTCTATTAGCTTGATAAATAAGTACATTTTAAATACAAGTTAGGAAAGGATTTGTTTAAATACTTTAAATAAGTCTTTATCATACTAATCTTAGTGATGTCAAATACAATTTTCATTTTTAAAAGACTTTAGTTAGAATTTAATCTTTGAAAATATTAATAACAGCTTACAGCAGGTAAGCTATAAAATAACACTGGATGCTGTCTATTTAGTTTCTGGTTGAAAAAGCACAGCAGTACTTTAGTTCATTACCTTTGAAAAAAACAGTAACAAGATAATACAGCTGCCTCTGATTAAGATGTAAATTCTTTCTAATTAGAATGTAAATTCTTACATTTAAATGAAGACATCAATTGTCAGGATGCCATATGATATCTTATTCCACCTTGCCTGAATGAAGCCCTCACTGCTCATCTATGGCACTAAAATAGTTTTGCAATCCCTTTGTTCTCTGATTCTTGTAATATTCTCTCTTCATGTTCCCTTTTCACATTGCTTTTGTTTGTTTTCCCCCTTGCATCTGATATTGTTGTGCCTTGGGATTTTGCAGAAATTTGGAATGAAAATTGAGTTCAGTCAGTGCCAGTATTTGCTTGTGCCTCAATTACTTCTGCTGAATTTTCCTCAATGCAAATCAGGCAGGTTGCATAAAGTGGTGCATGTATTTGAAATAATTAATTTTCCATAAAATGATGGATCAAATCCAATCAACCTTCATGAAATCTAAATAATAGAATAGAGAATTAGAAATTAATTAACATTTTGTGTTGTTAGTACTTTATGGTATAAACTAGCAATAGTAAGTTTTAGTGTTGATTCTAACTTTTTCTTTATTAAATTTTGATGGAAACCTTCTGCCTCAGTTATTTCTTGCCAGAAATATGCTAACAAGGAAACCTGTATCAATTACACTGAAGCAAAGATTTCAAAGTACAAAGATTATATAAACAATTGTTTGAATTATTTGTGGTTCTCTTTACTGAGAAATAGTGAAAGTTTTATCTTGAATAATATACACTAATCTATAGAAATCTACTATTTATTATATTGGATAAGGCTGTGACCTTTTGAGCATAGTATCATGCATTTTTTTTATGTCATAAAAGATGTAACTTGAGAGTCAGACTAACTCAGTCAACCTTACAGTGCTAGGGAAGGCGAAATCTAGAAGTTGGAAGAATTTGTTACAGGTAGAAAGGCACCTCTCCTAGTTTTGTTTTGCTTTTTTAATTTTAACTCTATTATAGAAAATTTCAAATATGCACAAAAGAAGAATATAATGAACCTGTATGGACCCATCAACCATCTCTAATCATCAAGGAACTAATGGACAGACAAACCATACAAACCTGAAATAATAATGAATAACATGCAAATAATGCAGAATAATGTACAATAGAAGCTAAAATGTAGTTAGAGAATATGAACGCTATTAATGCTTAGAGAAGGTCAGGATGTGCTGGATGGCCAGAGAAGAGAAAGAATATTCCAGACAGATTGGAGATGCCTTAAGAAGAGATTTGAGTATGAATAGAGTCTGTAATGATATGAAAGAGACTATTTAATCAGAAGTTTTGTTTCGGATGTAAAAGTAGTTAAGTTTGGTAACACGTAGGGATTTGAGAGCTATGCAATACATTTTAGTACTAATTAACCAAGGAGGTATTTTAGGCATTGTAATGACAGCATCAAAAATATCTTCTCTTTGTCCGAACAAAAATCCCTTCTGTTGTGATTAAAATTCCTTACTACTTTCTGATCCTGTTCACATATAGAAGGATATTTCTAGAGACTAAAGTATGAAATGCAAAGAAAAACTATGTCTCTAATCTAGTTTATTAAAAATAAATATCAGTAATGAATCTGTAATTATGAAGTTTACTGTATTTTGTTTTTACTTCTATATTCAGTACATCAAGAGAGATATCACTGTTGTTACTTGTAAATACCACATTTTTTGTTATTTCAGAATTCCAAATTTGTGTATTATTTACATACTGTGTTAGTTTCTTATTGCTTCTATGAAAAATTACTACAAATTTAGTGACTTGAACAAGACAAATTTGTTTTCTTACAGTTCTAGAAGGCAGATGTTCAAAATTAGTCATATGGACCTAAAATCAAGAGGTCACTAGGGCTACATTTCTTCTGAAGGCTCTAAGGGAGAATGCATTTCCCTCTCTTTTCCAGCTTCTAGAGGCTACCTGCATTTTTCGGCTCATGGCCTCTTTCTCCATCTTCAAAGCCACTTTGGGCTGAGTCCTTTTTACATTGCCATCTTTCTGCTTCTCTCTTCTGCCTCTCTCCTTTACTTTTAAGGACCTTTGTGATCACATTGGACCCACTCGAATAAACCAGGATAATCTCCCTATTCTAAAGTCAACTGATTAGCAACCTTAATTCCATCTATAACCTGTATTCTCCTTTACCATGTAAGGTAACATATTACAGGTTCCAAGGATTATGATATGGACATCTTTGGGGGAACATTATTTTGCCTATCACACATTTCTTTCATATTTGCTCATCAGTAACCACTTTGATAGACCACACAGACAGAAGAAGTACTTTATTGGCTTAGATGGGAAATCTTTCTCATATTTAAAATAAGCTAATACTTACCATTTTACCTGAATTTGAGAAAAAGAAGAAAGAAATACTACAAATCACAACTGTTGTACAACCAAATTTTTACAAAATTGTATAATAAAAGCAGTCATTGTAGACATGGCCAAAAAATTATGTTTCAAAGAAGGGACTAAGAAGCTAGCATTTATTGATTATTTACTATGTGACAGACACTGTAATAAATATTTACAGATATTATTGCTTTTTAATCTTTAAATGCCCCTGTCATTAGCTGTATTTTCCTTTTAAAGATAAGGAAGCTGAAGCTGGAAAACTTTCAGTAACTCTCCCAAAATACACACAGTTAATAAGAGATCCCAATGTCTTCCTATTACACCTTGCTGAATTCTATGAAATGTCAGTTGTACTTTTTTAGTATTGTTTAGGATCAAGGCATTCAAAGTATTATGGAATCAACAAGCAAGTATGAGACATAGTCCATGCCTTCAAGGAATTGATAATGTAGTTGTAGAAAGAAGGCAAAAACACATGAGGAAGTATTATAGCATAGTATTTTAAAGCATAGATTTTGGAGTCAGACAGCTTTGGGTTAGAATCTTTGCTCTTTTACTGCTTAATCTTTTACTACTTACCTGTGAGCCTGCATCTCCTTACCTGCCTCCTAGGGTTGTTAACAAAGATTAGCTGTACATTAATGGCACATAGCAAGTATTCAGTAAATGGTAGCTGCTGTTCATGTAATAAAATTCAAACGATACAAGGACTGCGTTAATGATTACCCAGTCAAGGGATATAGGAGTTTAGCAGAGGAAACACTAATTGTCAAACCAGTGATTTCATTTTAAAGCTACAGATATATACAAGGACTTCTTGTATTTATGAATATCATGAGTAGCTATACAGTGTAGTGGTTAAATGCACTGGCTCTGGAAAAGAATGTCTGATTTCAAATTCCATCTCTTTATTAATCTGTCTGCATCTCAGTTTCCTCATTGTAAAATGGGGATAAATATAGTACCCACATTATGGGGCTAATGAGAGGATTAAATGAATATGCAAAGTGCTTAACGCATCTTGCAAATAATAAGTGCAATGTAAGTATCAGGGATATACCTTGTGTAGCCCATTGTCAGGGATCGATTGTATTTCACCGTGATAATAAAAAAGGATACATGTAGTCTATTTCCCACAGAGATATAGGTGATTTGCACAGCTGGACATTACCAACAGGGTGGGCATTGTACAAGGATATACAATTGTACAAGTGCCTGCAGTGTACCTAGCAGTATGCTTTAGATAATTCAAAATAGCAAAATTTCATAATTCCTATAAACCTCCCTGGCTAGGTGAGGACACAGAACTGATGGTGGATGAAATAGAGACGAATTAAGTGCTAAAAATGAAAGTAAACTGATTCCAAGTACAGTAGGAAATTCAGAAAAGGTGAAATCATTGTGTGTTATATCACATCACTACAGAAAGTAGGATTTGAACTAGGCCTGGAATAGTGGAAGAGAAAATAACGGACAGTTCTGAATATAAGAAACTGCCCAACCTAGAGTCTCATGCATATTTAATTCTAAACTTCCTCCCCAACTTGTTCATTAGGCAGCAGTAGAGAAAGGAGAAAGTGAATGAGGAGGCCACAAATGCCCAAAGTCTGTGGAAACACAGATAAAGGAAGGGACTGCAAGGATTCAAGAACAGGCATCAATGATAAAATTTAGGGGTTCTGGGAACTTGGGTGATAGAGAAATTTACATCTTTATTTTCGCTAACCTCCCACTGAAATTTAGCGTTTTCTTAGCTGTGAATATACACTAAAAAACACAATACCATTAGCAGTTAACTGTGACTTTGTCATGAGTAGAAATTATAGATTTTTTCAAATAACATTATAATAATTACAAGTATTTTAAAATATTATTTATGTTCATCTCCTTTGGTAGGTATTCAGCCCACTGCTGATCTTGTTATTTAATGGTTAATTAAAAAGCTCAGATAGATTACTATATCAAAAATGAGTTTGTTGTGTAATTTTTTTCCTTTGTAATCTAGTGTATTTTATTTTAAACCTTTAAAAGCATTACTCTGAAAAAGGGTTTGTAGGCTTCACTACATGGCCAAAAGAGTCTGTAGCACTAGGATAGTGATTCTCTTTATGGACCTGGAAATAGTTTGTTTTGGTAACCGCATCCATAAGTTTACTCATATTGAGGTTACAATCAACTAAAACCCCTTTTTCACGCATGTTAGTTTAGGCTATATTTATTCGTTACAGGCCACTATCATTACTATCCAGCCAATAGCTGAAACTGACTGACAAATATGAAATTCTTAAATCTGTACTTTTAAAAAATTTCTACCTACCTAAATATAGAACTTAATATTAACCATCTGAGGTGATATCTGACAAGATATTTTCTATACGCAGATATATCTGCCAAAGAAAAATTATATATAGTAGTCTCCTCTTATCTCCTGTTTTACTTTCTGTGGTTTCCATTACCCATGTTCAACCATGGTCTGAAAATATTAAATGGAAAATTCCAAAAATAAATAATTTATAAGTTTTAAATTGCGTGCCATTCTGAGTGGTGAAATCTGTCATCATATCGCTTCATCCCACCCAGGATGTGAATCATTCCTTTATCTGGTATTCATGCCGTAGACACTACCCCCCCATCAGTCACTTAGGAGTGGTCTTGGTATCACAGTGCTTGTGATCAATTAAGCCTTATTTTACTTACTATTGGCCCCAGAGTGCAAGGGTTCTGTGCCTAATTTATAAATTAAAATTTATCATAGGCATGTATATATAGGAGAAAACAGTATATGTAGAGTTTGGTATTTCTTTTTTTTTTTTTTTTTTTATTTTTTTTTTTGTCAATATACAATGTATATGATTATTATGGCCCTTCACCGACACCTCCCGCCCTCCTCCCTCTCTCCCCTCCCCCGCAAGAATGTCCTTTCCGTTTGCTTGTTGTAACAACTTCAAAAAAAAAAAAAAGTATAGTAGTTATATCTTCTTCCCCACCCCCCCACCCCCGGTTTATTTTTTGTGTGTGTGTGTGTGTGTTTGTGGATAAATTAATTTGTTTATTTTTTTAGCTCCCACCAATAAGTGAGAACATGTGGTATTTCTTT
>NW_007727207.1:0-1703 GCF_000696425.1 Galeopterus variegatus
TCCCACGCCTCACTCAGCCAGTGAGCGGGAACCAGTCTGTATGTGGGATCCGAACCCTTGGCCACCGCGCTTCCCAAGCGGCGCACTATCCAGTGCGCCACCGGGCCGGCCCCCTACTCACTTTTTAAAACATCATGACCTCACAATCTTCCTTCTTAGCTTTGAAGTTTAAAGTAATGCTGGGCTGGCCCGTGGCTCACTCGGGAGAGTGTGGTGCTGACAACACCAAGGCCACAGGTTCGGATCCTATATAGGGATGGCCGGTTGGCTCACTGGCTGAGCGTGGTGCTCACAACACCAAATCAAGGGTTGAGATCCCCTAACTGGTCATCTTTAAAAAAAAAAAAAAGTAACGACTCTCTCTGGAAACACACGAGGGGATGAAGATAGTCTTATCATTCATTCCAAAATCATTTCTTTATTCAAAGTCTCAACTGTCCTGCTCATAATGAAAATCAAATCAAAATGAAGATCTGTTTGCTGCTAATTTCCAAATTTCCATTCCTAGTCCAGACCCCTCACCTGAGATCTAGACACATGCATGCAAGTGCTTTCTTGACAGTTCTATTGGGACAGTTCTAGAAGGCATCTCAAATTTAACATATTCCAGGTAGAACTGTTGATTTACCCTCCACTCTTGATCTTTCTCTTAACTTTCCAGGCTCAGTGAACGGCATCACCATGTCCCCAGCTGCATCACCCAGAACTCAAGTCCAAAACTCTAGAAATCATTCCCGATCGCTCTTTCCCTTGCCGTACACCGTCTGTGGGCAGAGTTACAAAGCATAACCCGAATCTCACTTCTTTACCTCTTCATCTCCTAATCCACGGCCCCAGCCTCCTACCAGACCCTGTCCCTGCTCCTGGGGCCCTGTTATGGGTTAAATTGTGCCCCCCAAAAGTGATGTCCAAGTCCTAACCTCTGGGGATGGTGAATGTGACCTTATTTTGAAATAGAGGCTTTGCAGATGTAATCAAGTTAAGATGAAGTCATTAGGGTGGGCCCTAATCCAATCTGAGTGGTGTCCTTATCACAAGAGGAGAAGAGACACAGAGAGAGACACATGGGGGAAGGTGGCCATGTGACAACAAAGGAGGCAGGGACTGGGGTGACACTGCCACAAGCCACAGAACTCCTGGGGTCACCAGAAGCTAAGAAGAGGCAAAGAAGTGTCCTCCCCTAGAGGCGGCAGAGGGAGCACAGCCCTGCCAACATCCCGATCTTGGCCTTCCAGCTTCCAGAACTGTGAGAGAATAAGCCGCCCAGTTTGTGGCACATTGTTACAGCCGCTCTAGGGAAATAATACAAGCCCCATAATCACTTTTCCACACAAGGGCCAGAGGGACCTTTTAAAATCTAATTCAGATTGTGCCCTTTCCCGTACATAAAAATCTCTACTGCTTTTCCTCTGGTTATGGAAAACCAAACTCTTCCCCAGGCTGGCAGGGCCTCAGTGTCCGGCCCGGACTCTGTCTGAGCTCACCTGCTACCTCTCTCCCCTTTGTCACTTATCCTCAGCCTTGGGGGGATATTGATACCTGGAATATGACTTGCTGTCTTGGGGTCTTCTCACTTGCTGTTCCAGTGGCCCCAGAGGAACTGCCGGAGTCACCCCCTCGTCCCCTCATGTTACCACATTTCTTCCAGAGCACTTGTCTTAATCTTGTGAGTCCGTGTGAGTCTAGTGCTTGTCCCCTGCCCC
>NW_007727207.1:2356-52050 GCF_000696425.1 Galeopterus variegatus
CCCCTTCGTGATGACAGCTCGCGAGGTCCGAGCCTTGCTTGTGTTCAATCTCTGACCCACTCTCAGGAAGCTGTTGGGCTGCTCACTCTCCTCCCTGGACAACTGAAACAAAGAGTAAACTTCTAGAATTCTCTCAGACGTGGTGAATGAAAATCAACATTTCTCTGGGAAGATAGGAAATACGTAAAAGTTGACCAGTGCTCCAATAATGAGGGCATGACAGAAGCACCTCAAAAAGACTGACACTCGCTTTTCTCAAGGACTTTTTTTTCCAGATATCATATTTGGCCTTCGGTCCTGGAGAGGCACAAAAACGGGAAGTTCTCTGATTTACCTGCACTAGGACGGGGGGCTGAGGTCTGCAGCTCTCATTTTGGGCTGTGCAAAGTGAACCAGGGGTGACATATGAAAACGCTGTGACTTTGCCCCTCGCCTCTTAACTGGCAGACAGTTTTTTCTGACAGTGACAGCATGAGATAGGTCAGTCTACGAGATTCACTGTCTGGCTGTCTCTGGAGTGGCGGGAATGACCAGAACCCATTTTTGTGGCTGTCGCCAAAGTGGTACTGAGACACAGCTCAGCCCTTCCCGTCTTTGCTTGACTGTCCTGGAGCGTCTTCTCCTGTGTCTATGAGACAGAGAAGTTGCACCCGGGTTTTGATGCCTTTTGTGTCAGAGAACATCGATATTCCTGGAATTGGAGCCACCTCTGCTATCATTTGATGGCATATAAAGGCTTACTTAGAAAATGATCCTTCTTACCAAAATGCAGTAATGCCTCGAGTCCCCACAGGTGGTCACCCCTTGTGTAAGGAGTCTTATGCCTGCAGAAGGCCCTTATCANTGGCCAGGGCATCCCACAGCCTCCCTGAGACTCAGTCTCAGTTGCCTGTGCCCCACCTGCTTGCTCCTGGCCCTGCCCAGCTTCCCCCCCAAGCCCTGCAGTAACCCCTGCCACCCTCTCCCTGGGGGCATTGGTGCGGAGGCCCATGATCCCCTGTCACCCACCACGCTGAGGTGTCTTGTGGGGGGCCTTGGCTGGCAGCACCATGCCTAGGCGGTGAGTGACTTTGGGGGCCTCTTGCCTGCTCTTGGTCCAGGTTCTGGGCACTTCCTGGAGATGAATTTGCAATCCCTTGGAGGACCCCCATTCCCAAGGGGATGTTGGGAAGGGGGAGATTCCCTTCCTGGTCCCAAACAGGGGTCTGCATTTTCATTTTGCACCAGGTTCCACAGAGTCTGTCGTGGACCCTACGCGCTGGGCACCTGCCACTGGGCAGCTGTAGGAGCGGAGGAGGTAGGCATCGGATCAGCTCTTCCTACTTACTAATTCTGTTGCTGGTTGTCCTCTCCTGGCCTCTCTGATGTTCCAACTTCTATTTACTTTTTAAGACTCAGATCAAGACTCATTTGTCTCTCTCACAAGACTTTCCGCCTGCTCTGGACCACAGAGCTGATTCTCTGCATGGAAGATAGTGCCCTGTGCATTACTTGCAAATTAAACACAGTCTTGTTATCGTACCTCTGGTGCTCATCATTTGGCATTGACATTTACTTTTCGCATGTTTGTGCCTTGTTCACACTACTCCGTTCTTCATTCAGTCTCCCAGGTATTAGCAGATGAAGGCAAAAATGTTTGCCGATTGACACATTGGGTGTGTCATGGGCATTTCTGGAAAATAAGCAAAGGAACCAGGCCATACTTCCTTTAGAAGTTACTGATTAGTTGAAATCAAGTGTTCCAATTTAAGTGATTTTGGAAAGAAGTAATGGTAAACGAGAAAACTGACAATTAAAACAGGAATCTTTCAGCCAGAAGACAGTGGTGGTTTCTACAGCAGAGGGTTCGTCTGATTTGAATGAACCCTGTTTTTAGCGATCACTGGGTTATTGTAGCTCTGTGTGATTGAATTTAATTCTCACTGTGACATGAGCGTGCATCTCCTTCCAGACCCCAAAATTATGTTTTGTACCCCAACCGCGAGTGTGGGTAAAGTCTGGGGGTGCTGGCAATAACGCCCCAGTCATGCTTAGCTTCTGAGAGTGCACCCGGGCTGTGAAAGTGTATCCGGGCAGCACTTCGTCTTTTTCTGCTCACGGTCCTCCTGCTGGTGATTTCCTGCTGTCTCTCAAGTTCCTGTAGCTCCCACAGCAGCTTCCACTACAGGGGCAGGGGGTCCCTAAATACCATGAAGCACCCAAAACTCAAAGGGTTTCATTTCCCTAAAGAATGCTCCTCTTCTGTTTTCTCGTGGTGACTGAAGGCGAGAACACAAGAGCTGTTTGCTCTGTTTTCTGAGAATTTTTCAGATTGTGCTTTAAAAATCATGTACAGGGCCGACCACGTGGCGCACTCAGGAGAGTGTGGCTCTGGGAGCGCAGCGACGCTCCCACCGCGGGTTCAGATCCTATATAGGGATGACTGGTGCGCTCACTGGCTGAGCGCGGTGCAGGTGACACCACACCAAGGGTTGCGAGCCCCTTACTGGTCACGAAAAAGACAAAAAAAAAAAAAAAAAATTCATGTACAAATTCAACCTCTTTATTTTACATGGAAGTTGTTCTCAGCAGGGTTCTTGTTTTCTCACTTGGGTGGAAAAGATAGCTGGGCAGGTGCTTTCCTCCTGGGACTTCCTGAGGAGTTTAAGCACAGAGGGGTTGGGTTGTATGAAAGGTCTCTATTCTTTCCTAAAATACTCACAGTGTCCCACGCCAGCAAACAAAACAAGATTGCTTTATTAGTCACCCAACAATGAAAGCAGAAATCCTCCCACTTCTTAAATGCTTCCTTTCAAAGTAACCTCAATGACCCAACTGATTCATGGAATCAATTAGTAACAATAATAATGATACCATGGGATGTGTCAGTTTTAGTCCCTGGACAACATTTCAGAACACCTCTGAAGATCCTCTGCTGCCCCCATACCGTTAGTTCTTTAGCCTGCAGCTGCCACCCTTGTGAAGACCCTTGTCTCTACTGAGAGGGGCCCAGATGCCTCTTCCCCTCGCTTAGACAATTGCCCATGTTGCTGCTGTCAACTCGGGGCTCCCTGGGCTCCACAAAGTCACCTGAGAGGCTGCCTGCTGTACTCAGGTGTGTGTGGGGATCCTGAGCTCAGCCGTGCTCTGCAGCAGCCCTGTCCCCTGAGCTCTTGTCCTGAGCCACAGCCCTGGCTTGATTAAGTATGGTCAGCCACCCCAAGCTCACTTCCTGGCAGAGGCCACATCCTGTTGTGAAAGGGAAGACATGGAGGACTTAGGTAACAGGAGTCTGCTCTGGGCCAGGCAGCTAAGAGGTGTCTTACTCAAGCGTGATTTTATTTCATGATGTAAATGACCTTGTGAAGCAGAGACGATTGTTCTAATTGTACAGAAGGAGAAACAGAGAGTCAGAAAGATTAGGAAATTTGCTGAAGATTGTATTATGTTCCAGTGGTCTCCAGAGTGGGGTGGGTTTCCTCTAGTGAAGGTGTCCAATTAATTCTTGCAGATTCATCACTAACCACATGGAAATTATCCAACCGGGCAGTTTCTAGATGAACATGTGGCAGGTAAATTATTTGGAAAAAAACATGGGATCCATTTCCACATGACCACAGTAAGTCTCTGGTTTTTTGGTTTTTTTAAATTTTAACTTCTCAATTATACGTTGTAGTTGATTTTCATGTCCTTTTACCCATTCCTCTCCCCCCACTGCTGTTAATCAATGATTGAAAACAATTGTGTGTGTTCACATAGGATTCCAGATTTGCTTCAAGAATTATTCAAATATGGAAATAGTTTCAGCTACAGAATACAAACTCTCAGCATTTGGAATCCAGGCATCTTATTTGGCCTACCACAAAACTCCAATGAAAACACAAATATTACTCAAGGTCCCATCTCGATTCCTTGCTTTTTCCCTTGGGAAAGAGCTTCCAAAATACTGTATGTACAGTGAGCATGTATTTTACTTGTTGGTCTGGTTTCTATTCTGTTGGAAAATTACCATAATAGTAGCTAATATTTATACAGCCCTTATGAAGCACCAGGCTCTACTTTACACCTCTATTTGATTATTTAATCATCACGACAATTCTGTGACACAAGTACCATTATTATCCTCATCTTATATGCAAAGAAACTAAGGCCCAGAGAGGGTAAGGGATTTGTCCAAGGACACACACCTGTTAAGAGACATAGCCAAGACTTGTATCCAGGCAGTCTAGGTGTAGAGTATGCTAAGACTCCAGTTTAGATAGTGAGATGGTGGGATGGTTGGGTTGTAATTGGTGTTATAATATCCCAAAGTCAAATCTAAGTTCACCATTATTTAGAAATAATAGTTTATTGAGAGGTGACTATCTGCCAGGTGCTATGGCAACCTTGTTAGATCTATTTAATATTCATAACAGTCTGAGATCTGTCTAACTACAAATCTCTTAATATTAACCACAACTCTACACTATATAGCAGTGGCCCAGATTTGCTTTACTTTGAGTTTCTTAGATATCTGTAAAGCTAATTATTATTATCACATGGGTTGGTTTAATATTTGTGTTAGGTGAAGTTTTTTTTTTTAAAAAAGATGACCAATAAGGGGATCAAAACCCTTGACTTGGTGTTGTCAGCACCACGCTCACCCAGTGAGCAAACCGGCCATCCCTATATGGGATCCGAACCCGTGGCCTTGGTGTTATCAGCACCGCACTCTCCCGAGTGAGCCACAGGCCGGCCCATAGGTGAAGTTTATAGTCACTAAAAGTGAGCAATGTGAACAAGTCTAAACAAATAGGATGAAATAATTTTATTTGCTTTGAACACTTATAAAATGTATACCCAGAGGGATTTTAGAGATCTTCTATCAGAAAAAAGTCTCTTGTTGAATCACTTTGCATTCTTTTCTCATTATTTCAAATTACAGAATCCACCATATTTCCTTTTTTGCCAAAGTTACCAGAAAGCTCACAGTGAATCTGAATGCTCACTTAAAGTAACTGTATTAACTTAGGTTTTTGGTATATTTATTTTTCCCTTCCTATGTCTTCTGATCTATATTAATGGTATTATTATATCTACATTTCATTTTATTCAATCCTGGGTTGGATGCATATTAAAACATAAAAGATCCACTTTAATGCCTTGGTAGCCCAGGTGAGCAAGAGCCCTCCTGGCTTGCAAAGGTAAAGGAAGTTGCCCAAAATAACATAGGGTAGCTCCAGGCCTGGAGCTCCAAGGCCCTCTTGCCCAGCTGCTGTCATTCCAAAACTCATGATGAGCAATTGAAACTTGATTTAATCTCTACTGAAACCAACCAGGAGAAAATAATTTATGGTTGTAAGACCGAGTAGGGGAAACGGATCCTGCTGGAATCATATTTGTTTTTTCTCTGGGATGTGCAAAACCTAAAGGTCCCAGATCCCTTTGGTTGGAGAGAAGGGGGATTATCTACTTCCCATGGCTCAAGCTCCATCCAGACCTGGCAGCTCACTCCCATGGACAGTCTGGAATGTTTTCCTTATTGGTGTGGACTTTGGAGTTGTAGAAATCCAGATTAAAAGCACATAGTTGCCTCGGGAAAGTTTAACCTTTGCAAGCCACAAATGTCCATCTGTAAAATGACAACACTAATAAAAACCTACTCTCTATAAAGGTGCTGTAAAAATTAACTAAGATTACGTTTGTAAAGCAATTAACACAGCAAATGGCACAAATGGCTCAAAAATGTACATTGGCAGAAATAGTTATTGGTATTTTATTACAGGATTATTTTTTTATTTTTTTTATTTTTTTTGTCTTTTGTCTTTTTCCGTGTCCGGCAACGGATCGCAACCCTCAGTGTTGCCCCCGTACCGGACCGGGGACCGGCAACGGGATCGCAACCCTCGGGGTTGCTCCCGCGCCTCGCTCAGCCAGTGAGCGGGAACTGGTCTGTATGTGGGATCCGAACCCTCGGGCGGGAGCGCCGCCGCGCTTCCCAAGCGGCGCACTTATCCAGTGCGCCACCGGGCCGGCCCCCTTATTACAGGATTATTAAAAAGGAAGCAAAGAAAGACTTTATAAACTCATGTTTCTGAGCAGAAATAGCAGTTAACTCTACGCCTCATGGCCCCTGAACCAAGATGAGCCACCAAATGTAACTTTTATTCTTCATGCAGTCAGGGGACTTTTAAAAATACTTGATCATGTGCTTGGCCATTTTGTTGAAATCCCAACAAAATCAAAGAATTGATATAATCAATGTTGTGAGTAATTGTGTCCCCCAAAGTTTTATGTATTAGAAACTTATTCTCCATGGTGACACTGTTAAGAGGGTGGGAAATCCCATTATGGTAATTGAAAGGGGGGTTTTGGGGAGGTGATTAGATTGTGAGGACTGTGCCCTGGTGAGTGGATTGATTTGTTCATGGAGTAATGGGCATGGTTATGATGGTTTTAAAAGGAGAGCAAGTGAGGAATTAGCTCTTCCTTGCTCAGCCATTTCACCATGTGACGCCCTGAGTCATTGTACAGTCACCACCCACAAGAACAAGGTCGTGTTCCCTGGACTTTGGATTTCCCAGCCTCTGAAACTGTAAGACATAAATTCTATTTCTTTATAAATTACCTGGTTTCAGGTACTTTGTTATAAGCAACAGAGATGGACTAATTCAATCAATAATACAAAGTCTGACCAAAATACAACAAAATTTGAGAGTAACAACTAAAAAGATAACCAAAAAAGCTGATGCGTTCTGTAAGTATTTTATAAATTAAGTATTTCTAAATGATTCATAAGTAAAAAAAAATCATAATATGTAATTTAAATATTTTGAAATGAATAATTAAAAACCTATCAAAAACTATGGAATGTAGTTAAAGGAAAATTTTTGACTTTAAATCCACATTTTAAAAAGTTTAATAAGTCAGTAAACTGAGTTTCAAAGAGCAAACCCAAGAAAAATAAGGACCAAAATAAATATAAGTGCAGAATAATGAAAAAGCATTTAAAAAAATTATGGGGGAAAAAAACAAAACTAAGTCTGAGGACCCTACATTTTCTCACCTATAGAAAGGAGGTGCTAGTATCAACCTCAAGGTATAGTTGTAGTCACATACCATAATCTGTGCAAAAGCATTTTGAAACTTCAAGGGACTGTTCATACGTACTTCCATTTTTATTTTGTTTATTCAACACTTATTTATTAATAACCTATTCTGTGCCAGGCAACTTGCCTGGCAGTGAAGGTAAAATGCCTTCTTGGAACTTACTTTCTGTAGGGGATGTGGACATTAACCCAATGATTACGCAAATCAATGTGTGCACTGTGGAAGGAGAGCATACAATGGGGGTATATCCAGCTCAAGGATGTCAGGAAGGTTCTCCTGGAAAATGAGGTTCAGGCAGAGATCAGGAGGCAGAGTGGAAGGAGAAGTGTTCCAAGCAAAGGAAGAGCAGGGTGTGTGTGTGAGGGACAGAAGAAAGGCTGGTGTGACAAACCCAATGGCAGATGGTGTGGAGGAAGACAGGGTGACAGGTGTAGGAAGTAGCCCTGCAGGCTCTGGTAGGCCACATTTGGATTCTTGCTTTTTAAGTGCAATGGAAAACTGTTATAGTATTTAAATCAAGGCGACAGAATGGATTGGAAAGAGACAGAATGAATGTAGGGACTACTTAGAAGGCCAATGCATGGTCCAGGTGAGAGATGAGATGATGGGGGCTTGAACTGAGATGATAGACATAGACATGGGAAGAGGTGGATGGACTTGAGAGGTATTTCAAAGGTAAAATCTCAATGTACACCCTAGAGTTTGGGGATGTGGATTAGGACATCCAAGTGACTCCCATCAAAAAAGGATGATTTGAGGGACACCTCCTTGGAGGTGCAGTGTTTGGATGTGGCCCTACTGGCTTATCTACCAGAAAAGGGCACTGAAGTGCTATCCTTTTTGCATCTTGGGTCAAAAGACAAGGCTACAGATCTGCTGGCCATGACAAAAGCCCATGTCTCTGGTCTGGCATTGTCTGGCTGGGAGTGTCCTGGGGCACGGTATTGGAGAAATTGGCTGCCCTGACTGCTCTACATTTGGTTTAATTTTCCTTTTTTTTTATAGTGATGCAATATACCAAGAGACCCATTATACATTATTAAACTTTTAGCAAGATCCATAAATAATATTCTACTTGTTGAAAACATTTACTATGTAGGATTTTTATTAGATTACTTTGATGAATGCAGCCTTACCTTGAAGTTGACAACAACGAGGAAACTTATAAAATACATGTGTTTTGCCAAAAGCCCAAATCAGAGTAATTATGTTAATTTTGGAGGTCTGGGTAATTAATACAGTCTGGGAACAGGGTATCATACTGGGTTACAAGCACAATATAGCTTCATGAATCCAGCTTTCTGGGAAGATGTGCCAGATACTCACCAAACTTGATCCCTTTTTTTCCTGGGTGCACAGTTAGACTCCCTTTCCCAACCTCCCTGCAGTTAGGTAAGGCCACATGATGGAATTCCAGCCAATGTAATGTGAATGGAATTAGTGTGGACGACTTCCAGGACTGGCACAGAAAAACCTCCCATGAAAGAACCTTGATTTTTCCTCACCTGTACCGACTAAATGTTGACTCCTCCAATAAACTTGGGCATCACCTGTTGAAGACGGGAAGGCTCTTTGATCCTCGAGCCCTGAGTGACTTCTTGGAGCACGCCCCACCTCCAGCTGGATTTTATGTAAGTGAAGAATAACTTTCTACGACGTTAAGTCACTGATATTTGGGGATTTGTCTGTTATACAGCAGTTGGCTGCAACTCACACTATCCTGTTTGATTAGCCAAGTGCAGTTAGGCCGGGTAGCCACACTGACAGCTCTTTCTAAAGACCATTTGTGTTTCCAAGCACCTGTTTGCAGTCTTTCTGATCACTTTCATGTCCCTGTTCTTTCAGGCTTCAGTGGTTTGATTTTTCTCAACTCTTCCTCCCAAACACCGTCAGTAGCAAGGGAGAACGATGTGTATCACCAGAAGGCACGGAGACCTCCTGAAGCTGCCCCTGCTTGACTTATTTGAAGTTACAATTCATCTGAGGATTTGTGCTGGAACTCTGGGAATCTCCCCTAGTGAGCATAGCCCCCTCACCCTCTGCCCTGGCTCTAGTCCCTCTGCCCATCTTCCGAGGCGGACCACTCCTGGGCTTAGTGGGGAGCTGGATTCAAGGGGACTTTGGGCTCTGAGGGAGTCGCTGGGGGAAGCTTGACATAAGTTCTGTGAGTGTGCCTGACCTCCCTGGCCCCGCAGAGGCCCAGAGGGCAGCAAAATGGTGTGCAGAGTTTTTCCTGCCCCTGAAGCTGGAAATGGAGGCTTTGACCAGGGGCTTCAGAGGAGGACTGACAGCCTGCACTTTTATGACCTGAACCACATAGGCAGGATGCTCCACCTTCTCCTACCTTTGAGACAGCTGCCTTCAGGGCACAGAGCAACCAGGAGCCAGCAGAGAAAACCAACTGCCCCTGCGAGGACTTTGCACCAGAGAGAGGAAGACGGAGCAGAACAGGCAGAGATGTTGGAGGAGACACAAACAATTTGAATTAAAAAAAGGCGGGGGGGCATTGAAGGAGATTAAAATGTAGCACAAAAAGACTTTCTGGAGCTAAAAATGATAATTTCCTAACTAAGTACAATTTGGTAGATTAATGGAAGGACAGAGAGATCACCATGGAGAGTTATTATTCTGGAAAATCAAGGGAAAGAAATAGCTTGATATAGAACAAAGATACAAAGAGATGGAAACAAGAGGGAAAAGATAAGAAACTTGGAAGAGGGATCCTAAAGCCTTGACTTGTGAATAGCAGGAGCAGAAAGAGAAAGAGGAACCACCAGAGTAGAGGCCACTATGATACGAACAATAAAAGAAAACTTCCCTGAACTGAAGCAAACCTGAGCCTGTCTTCTTCCTCTTTTTTTCAAATTATTATCTGATAAAAAAAGAGCAGTTTTAGGTTTGCATATATGCCCTGCCCCTCAGGCACAGCCTCCCCCACTATCAATGTCCTGCACCAGAGTGGCACCTTTGTGCGACCCATGAACCTGCATTGACACATCATTGCCAAAGTCCATTTGTTACCTTTGGGTTCATTCTTGGTGTTGTATGTTCTATGGGTTTTAAGGAATGTGTAATGACATGTATAACACAGACCATTGCAGTATTATATAGAATAGTTTCACTGCCCTAGAAATGCCGTGGTCCACCTATTCATCGCTTCTCCCCAAACCTCTAGCAACCACTTATTTTTTTACTGTCTCCATAGTTTTGCCTTTTGCAGAATGTCATAGAGTTGGAATCATACCATATGTCACCATTTCAAATTGGCTTCTTTCACTTAGTAATAGGCATTTACAGTTCCTCCATGTTTTCTTCTGGCTTGAGGGCTTATTTGCTTTTAGCGCATTCCACTGTCTGGATGCACCACAGTTTATTTACCTTTTTACCCACTGAAGGACATCTTGGTTGCTTCCAAGTTTGGGCAGTTAAGCATAAATCTGCTATGAACATCCATGTGCAGTTCTTTGTGTGGAGATAACTTTTCAATTCATTTGCATAAATATTAAGGAGCATAATTGCTGAATTGTATGGTAAGAGCATGATTAATTTTGTAAGAAACTTCCAAACTGTCTTTCAAAATAGCTGTACCACTTAGCATTTCTGCAATGAAGGAGAGTTTCTGTCACTCCACATTCTCACCAGCACTTGGTATATTGTCAGTGTTGTGGATTTTCACCGTTCTAATAGGTGTGTAGTGGTATCTCATTGTGGTTTTGATTTGTAATTCTCTAATGACACATGACAGGGAGCATCTTTTCATATGCTTATCTTTGATAAATCGTCTTTGGTGAGGTGTCTGTTTAGATCTCTGGCCCATTTTTTAATCAGGTTGTTTGTTTTCTCATGGTTGAGTTTCTTTTTATTTTAAGTTTTTATTATTAGCATATTCATTCTTACAAATCATGATATTTCTTTATGCCCTTTGCCTGACCTATCACTTCCCAAACCTCCTCCTCCCTGCCCACCCCCATCTCTAGTATTCTTAGGTTTGTTCTCTTCTTCTGAAAGTTGAACTTATTGTTGTGGTCTTTTCTTTTTTCTTTCCTTCATTCCTTCCTTCTTCCCTCCCTCTCTCCCTTTCCTAGCAGCCAGTTATGAGTAAGAACATGTGGTATTTTTGTTTCTTTGTCTGGCTCATTTCACCTAACATAATTTTCTCCAGACTCATCCATGTTGCTGCAAATGGCAGAATTTCATTCTTTTTTATGTCTGAGTAGTATTCCATTGTATATATATATGCCACATTTTCTTTATCCAGTCATCCACCAATGGACACTTAGGTTGGTTAGTACACTGTAGCCAAGGAGATGAGGCTAAATTGTCATTGCCTGAGAAGATGGAGTTAAGAGCTAAATTCTGGAAAGACTGTAAATGCTAAAGCTGGTCCTTCAATAAGTTCCTCTCCCACTACCCTTTTGTCCCCAACACCAAAAAGTTTCCCCTGGCTTTTTTTCTTACTTAATGCTTAGGATGGTCTGATAGGGGATATGGCTGAAAGCTACCGTGTGAAAGATTTCTTCCTGTGGTCCATTTCTCTGTCCTTAAGTTGAAGGCATAAATAACACTGACCTGCCTCTACTGCCTGCTGACTGTCTCCTGGAGCTCAGGTAGGAGTCAGGGGACTTATGAATAAGGATGTCTGTAGTGGCCAAAACAAAAACAAACCAAAAACCAAAACAAAACTGTAGACAAAGGTAATGCTTATTGTCTGGGAAGTGGCCAAATAAATGATGGGGTGTATTGAAATATTATGTAAGTATTAAAAAAGAATGAATAGAGATAAACCAGTTATTTGATGGTCTTGAATAAGGAAATAAGATTCAGAAAACTGTCTAAAATGTTCACAGTTAAATATAACTCTTTCTGGGGCTGGCCCGGTGGGGCACTGCGCTAGTGCGCCGCTTGGGAAGCGTGGCAGCGCTCCCGTCGAGTGTTCGGATCCCACATACAGACCAGTTCCTGCTCACTGGCTGAGCGAGGCGCGGGGGCAGCACCGAGGGTTGCGATCTTGTTGCCGGTCCCGGTCCTGTACGGGGGCGACACTGAGGGTTGCGAACCGTTGCCGGACACGGAAAAAGACAAAAAAAAAAAATATATATATATATATATATATAACTCTTTCTATGTATAGTATATGTTCGTATGCATAAGTACATGTGACACTAGAACGTAAGCTCAGGTGGCAGTGGGGCTTCGTGTACTGTTCACTGCAGGATCTTCAATGTCTGGAAGAGCAGTATAAATTTGGAGAAAAAAATCAAGGCAGATGCTAGATTGAAGGATTACCAGTGTTTGTGTATATGGGTATAAGGGGTCCAAGAAAGAAACACTTACAAGGTAATGCTTATTGTCTGGGAAGTGGCCAAATAAATGATGGGGTGTATTGAAATATTATGCAAGTATTAAAAAAGAATGAATAGAGATAAACCAATTATTTGATGGTCTTGAATAAGGAAATAAGATTCAGAAAACTGTCTAAAATGTTCACAGTTAAATATAACTCTTTCTATGTATAGTATATGTTGGTGTGCATAAGTACATGTGACACTAGAAAGTAAGCTCAGGTGGCAGTGAGGCTTCGTGTACTGTTCACTGCAGGATCTTCAACGTCTGGAAGAGCAGTATAAATTTGGAGAAAAAAATCAAGGCAGATGCTAGATTGAAGGATTACCAGTGTTTGTGTATATGGGTACAAGGGGTCCAAGAAAGAAACACTTATATATTTATGTGAAATTCTATGTATTTTTGAAGAAAAATTTTAAAGGTTAAAACAAACCAAAAAAGTTCACACAAATTTTGCATTCTACTTCATTACATATTTATGCTTAGGCATAATATTTATGTTCATTTTAATTTAAAAATATTTTAAAATAAAATATTTTAAATTACTTGTAGGAAACTCTCTCAAAAAATCATTCTCAATTCAAACAGTGACTGTGGTATCAAAGAGTGATGAAATTTTATACATGGTATTAGCATTGTGGTTACATTAAACCCAAGGTCACCCAACAAACTCCTGATCTTTTTGAAATCCATACTGAAGTATTTGCATGGAAGGGTTTGGTGTCTGGGACTTGCTTCAGTGTGGCTGGGGTTGGGGGGGTAAAGTGGGGAGGGCACGTGGAATAAAATTGTCATGCATTGACAATTGCCGAAGCTGGGCGACAGATGCATGGAGGAGTCATTATGCTATTGTAATTATACCACTGAAATTATGTGCTATTATCCTATTGAAACTGTATACTATTGAAATTTTCCATATAAAATATATAAAACTAAAAACTTACAGTTTCCACGATCAACTCTCTTTATCTAACTTTCAAACGTATATTTCCTAGCAATAATATGTTCTAAAATGTACCTTAAATCTTCACTGTTACCTTTGTAGCTGTTAATTCAGATTATTATTTGGAGTACTATCATTACTTCAGAATTTTAAAAAAAATCTGGTCAGTAAGTCAACTTTGAGCATAATTCTTTATTATTAACATAAAAATATATCAATTTACCTCATTTCATCTTTTGTTAGATGGTTTTCTCTTTTCCACTTGAAGGTAAATAACAATTTTGTTCTACATTTGGAAGTTTGGCTACCACCTGGTCTGGCTCTACTTTGCATAGGTATGGTACAGAAAGCATCAAAATCACTTTCTGTTTTTCTGTGCAAATTTCTTAAAATACAGGCATCTCCAAACTATTCTTTAGGTTATTTAAAAAATAACCAACCCATCGCCCAACAAAGGCAGCCAATAACTCAAACAATCATTAGTGGCTTTATGAGGAACAGAGAGAGGCAGGAGACATGCTCTCTGCTAAGAATTTACACTGTAGCCAAGGAGATGAGGCTAAATTGTCATTGCCTGAGAAGATGGAGTTAAGAGCTAAATTCTGGAAAGACTGTAAATGCTAAAGCTGGTCCTTCAATAAGTTCCTCTCCCACTACCCTTTTGTCCCCAACACCAAAAAGTTTCCCCTGGCTTTTTTTCTAACTTAATGCTTAGGATGGTCTGATAGGGGATATGGCTGAAAGCTACCGTGTGAAAGATTTCTTCCTGCAAGTTCCTCTCCCACTACCCTTTTGTCCCCAACACCAAAAAGTTTCCCCTGGCTTTTTTTCTTACTTAATGCTTAGGATGGTCTGATAGGGGATATGGCTGAAAGCTACCGTGTGAAAGATTTCTTCCTGCGGTCCATTTCTCTGTCCTTAAGTTGAAGGCATAAATAACACTGACCTGCCTCTACTGCCTGCTGACTGTCTCCTGGAGCTCAGGTAGGAGTCAGGGGACTTCTATTGACCTGGACATGGAACTTTCTTGCTGTCTCCTGCTAAACAACACATTGACTTCCAGGGGAGCATCTTACTCCAGGGAAATTTCCTCCTGAATAGGATGAGTGTGCTGGGAGAGGGGCAGCACTTCGTTTTGTTGAGGGGGTCATTAGGCTAGAACAAACACTTAGAGCACTGACATCCTCTCAGCTCAAGCTTCTATCTGGCTGCCTCACATGGCATTGGAGTGTCTCCTTGTTCTGCATCTCCCGAGTCTCTGCTTTGCCTGATGGTTTGTTTGTTTACAAAGTCCACACCTTGACTGATGGTAGAAGTCACTTGTTAAAATCCTTTAAGGTCTCCTAGTGAAGTTTTTCTGTCAGGATATTGTTTTGGATATAGATAGCAAAAACCCAAATAAAATAAACCATACGATTTATCACCTTACAGAGCAAGAGGTTATGGGTGAGCTGCTTGTGATCCTATCCAAGTCTCAGTCCTCCAAATGTGCACCACGATGCTCCCCCCTTGCCTACCTGAGAATTTCATTTATGCCATTATCACCCTTCAAAATCCAATTTCCATTCTGCTGAATAATACGTGCACAAGGTAGCACAAACAAAAATCCTGAAATGTCCCCCACCCTAAAAGCACAATCTCTTATTTCCCCTATAGCAAGACCCCTCCAAATAGTTGCCCCCACTCCCAGACACTCTTTTTTTTCCTTCAAATTTCTAATCTTCTCCAGTCAAGCTTTCATTCATACCCTTTACTCCACTGAAACTACTCTTTTCAAGGTCACAGCTGCATTGACAAATCCAGTGGACAATTCCCTTTTCTTGACTCACCTGCAGCACTTGACATGATTTATGGCTGCTTTTGCCTTGAAATACTTTTTCCTTGGCCTCTCCCTTTTCCTTCCTACAGCACTGACATTCCTTCTCGGTGTCTGAGTGGAATCCCTCTGATTTTCTGGACTTCAACACTGAAATACCCTTGAGCCAGTTCCCAGACCTCTCTTCTCTGTTCACCCACTCTCTCGGTGATCTCATCCTGATGGTTTTAAATACCATTTATGTGCTTGAGTCCCAAATCTCGACCTCCAACTTGGACCTCTCTACCAAACTCCAAACTCAGAGATCCACCTTATAAATCCATAAATCCAGCTTGAGTGTGGAATATCTATTGGCATCTTAAATTTAACACATCAAAACCAAGCTCCTGACTTCTCTGCTCCAAACCTGCTCTTCCTCCAGTTGTCCCCATCCCAGTAAATGGCAACTCCATTCTTTCATTTCCTTCACTTCCAAATCTTGTAGTTATCCTCAACTCTTCTTTTTCTTTGACATTTCCCAAAAAGCGAATTTTCACACTGTATCCATTCTGACAGCTTCTCACCATTCTAGTTCAAACCCTTCTCATTTCTCACCTGGAATGTTGCCCCAGACTCCTAACTTGTCTATGGGATTCCACTCTTGCCCCACTCCAGTCTTGTCCCACTTCAGCAGTGACAGCGTTAAAGTGTGTGACAGAGCATGCCATTTTTCTTCTCACAACCCTCTAGTGGCTTCTTATCTTGCTCAGATGAAAAGCCAGAGCCATTCCAGTGGCCTGAAGAGGTAGGTCATGGCAGCTGGAGGACCATCAGCAGTCTTTGCTGCTTGGGAGCGACTGTTTGGGATATCGGTTCTGGAGCTGGACAGGCATTTGCATCCTGGTCCCACCACTCATCCCTGGGTGACATCTCTTAGCCCCTGTTTCCTCATCTGTAAAATAAGGGTAACAATATCTGTTACCAGCAGCAGGCTCAGCTTGCCCTCTTGCACTAAACAAATGACCTGAAAGTCCAAAAGTTGGTGCAAAGATTGGAAGCTTTATTCAGATAACTAGCATCTGGGGGATGGCCAGGCTAAAATCATCACTCCTTCTGATACCCGTCTGGGTTCTATAAAGGGGAAGAGGCGAGAAGGTCAGGTAAGGGTTTTGTCCTGCAGGCAAAGGGGGAGGAGGGTCACGGGATCAGCAGAGGGTCTGAGTCACATGTCAGGGTCTCACGATGGACTGGGTGCTTCGGTGTCATGGAGTCTGCAGTGGTGGACTGGTCAGCTTCCAGCCCTCAGTGTTGTTTCTGGGTTGGAATCCTTATCTCCTAGGGAGAGCTCAAAGACAATAACCTCAGTCAAGCATCACTGGAGCATAAAAATACCTGACTTGTACCTCTGACTAATGTGTGCAATTTTCCTTTAAGCGAGAAAGTGAGTTAATAATCAGCTGGGATGCTTTGCCTTTCTCTTGGATTTCCTCTGTTTGCAGTTGATTAGAGAGGTAAGAAAAACAAGAAAACTTAGTTTCAGTCCTTAATAGAAGATGAACAGCATCTAAAGTAAATCAACATAAGAGGGTGTAATGGAGATAAACAGAAATAAGCTTTTGAGAAGGATCCTTTTGGGTCATGATTTCATCTCCGGGCAGTTGCAGCCATACAGCCAGTTTCTCATTTCCTCTGCTAACCTCAAGGAATTGATGATTATCAGCTCCCAAGTTAATGGCTGACTGAAATTTTCTTCTTGGTCCTAGGTCATTTTCTGGCTAAGGTCCCTTTCATATCTACCATGTGGGGTTATTGTGAGAATTAATGAGATAATATTTATAAAATTCTTAACACAACACCTGGCACCTAGGGAGCACAGGTAAGGGGGGGCTACTATTTTCGTTTCTCAAGTCTCAGCTGGCCCCGCCGCTGGCAGACTGTCCTTGGGTGGCATTCGTAGCAGCTGTTGGTATGCTGTGAAGTTCCAGTTTTCTAAACCACAGTCTTGGAAGCGCTTGGTCATCACAGAAAGTACTTTCTGACTTACTGAAACCTTAGCTGGGTAGATGCGAGGTATATTATCCATTATCCTGGGACTCAGAATTTACCAAAATGACAGGCCCATGGGTTTGGTGTCAGTTTAGTAGAGGCATCCTTTACAACTGCAAGAGGACATCCCAGTGTGCATTCCTTCAACAGATCATTTTTCCAGGTACCATGAGGGTACTTCAAAAGTTCATGGAGAAATAGAATTAAAAGATAATACGAATCTTTTCATGAAGTTTTTGAAGCGCCCTTCTACCTGCCAGCCCCGAGCGTAGCGATTGTCAGTAATCACCCTCTCAGCAGCCCTCAGCAGACCCTGTGCAGCTCCTTGTCAAAGTTGTATGAACCGACACTGGAGGTGGAGCCTGCCCCTGGCACATCCCAGCTCATGCTGAAGCTGGTGATTTCGCCTCCACACAGGAAGCTTTCTCCATGACAGAGTGAGACATGCCGAGTGGGGCTCTGCTGGGCCGTCCACGCAGCACCCCATAATGGATTTAGACTTTGGCTGGTGTCACAAAACATGCTCTTCACAGAAGAGATGCCCATTCAATACCTGCTTTTGCAACAGGGCCAGGGAAGGTGAACCCACACAGCTCATCGCCGGGTTGAACGGAGCAAACTGCAGCTCTGAATAATTATGGAATCTGCAGTGAACCAGGACCCGGATCAGGGAGTGCCTCTGAGTCCTCAGGGACACACCTATTGCATACCACAGCGATTTCCAATGTTCTGAGAAGTGGAAACTGTTGTCATTTGCGTGATTTGCTATTACCACCCTCCACCTTTCATTCATTAAAATATGAAGCGTCTTCAAAAAGTTCACGGAAAGATTCATGTTATCTTTTAATTCTATTTCTCTATGAACTTTTTGAAGTACCCTCCTGCATCTTTCAAATTTACTTTGGGGGACGTAAATTAATATTTTTTAAAAAGTGAATAAAACTTGCTGGTTTTCAGTTTGAAAATCGATATGTATCTTTAGGATTTTGTGACTGCTTGTGCTTCCAGCGGGCTCCCCTCCCTTGAAGATAACGGGAAACGCCTTGAAGTAAAAATGAGATCCAGCTCCGTTCCGTGTGGAGATGTCCTCCTGCTCTTAGGTGTGTTTCACAGACAGTGTGTCCTGAAATTTCAAGCAGGGGCTTAATGCTGAATGAAACGCAACTGGAATAAAGGTGGGTTTCACAGCTCTTGAACCTCCCCTGGTAAGAACAGTTTTGTCAGCCTCTTTTGTACTTACCCATAAATAGAGGTGTGATTATTCTCAAGTTTTGCCTAGTTTTGTTATTTAATTTCTCATTTGCATTTCTCGGTCCTCAGCCAGATAGTAAGCTCCTGAAGGGCAGGGATGTTAGTTTCTTTTGGTTTCAAGCGACACAAATTCAATGTCACATAGCTCACACGAGAGTTGGGACTGACCGTACGTGGGAAAGGCTGGTTCGCACTGTCCATCTCTCAGCCCAACTTCTCTCCTGGTGTTGGGTTTACTGTCTCTTCTTACAGGTGGTTTCCTCCATGTGGTAGGCGTGGGGGTGGGCAGAGCGCACAGACTGGGTAGCACACAGCTACTGACTTTTATCACCCCAGCTGTTGTATGATGATTTTGGCTGGCCTTCGTCCCTCGTTCCTGGGAGGAAGCCTCTAAACTTTTGGAATTTCCTGAATTTCCTGAGTGATAGGAGTGTCTTTGTTACTCATTGTGGGCTGCTTGGACCACACCTGAGTTTATACCAAAGAGGTGACTCATGGTTGGCCCCTAGCTAGTTTCAGGATGCAGGAGAGGCCAACCTTCAGAGACTTGGGACTGTGAGCCAGGTGATATCATCGACCTCCTGGGAGGGGAGGGGAAGAGGGAACCGAGTTCAACCACAGGCCAGTGCTTCAGTCAATCACGCCTACATAATGAAGCCCAGTACAATCTCTGGTAATTGTACATCGAGGTGCTGGGAGGGTGATGTTTCCTGAGGACACAGGAGCTTCGAGTTTTGGGACCCTCCCAGACATCACCCTATGTGTCTCTGTCTGATCCAGATTTGTATCTTTTTGCTGTAATAAAACTGTAATCCTAAGTAGAGTGTTTTCCTGAGTTCTGTGAGTCATTCCAGAGAATTATCAACCCTGAGAGCATTGTGGTAATCACTGAATCTGTGGCACTTGGTCAGAAGTGTGGGTGGCCCAGGGACCCCTGAATTGCAGCTGGTGGCTGGGGTGAGGACAGTCTGTGAAGGACTGTGTCCTTAACCTATGGAATTTGACCTAACTCAGGGTAATTACTGTCAGGATTGCATTGCACCAGCTTAGCAAAGGAAGAGATATCTTTTCTTCTTAACATCCAAATGGAAAATTCCATGCTAAGACTTTGGGCAGACTGGGTAATGCTGACACCTTTGAGAGGGAGTGAACTGGCCTGGGGAGGAGCTGGTGTGATGGAGGAGCTGGGGAACGGTGCTAGGGGACAGAAGCAGCAGTCTCCTCCCATGGCCCGGATCCTGCATAACTCTATGACCTCTCTCAGCGTGTTGCAGGGACCGTTAG
This sequence comes from Galeopterus variegatus, assembly GCF_000696425.1. Taxonomy (NCBI): domain Eukaryota; kingdom Metazoa; phylum Chordata; class Mammalia; order Dermoptera; family Cynocephalidae; genus Galeopterus; species Galeopterus variegatus. The sequence goes on from NW_007727207.1 coordinate 22,087, forward strand.
TGCTCACCAAACACCCACTTGCCCCATTTCCTATATCAGCCTTCCTTGCAGTTAGGTCGGGTCCATATGAGTAGTTCTGGCTGAGAACCGTGAGCAGAATTGATGTGAGCTGAGTTCAGGCTAAGGTCCTTAAGAGCCTGGAATCCATTCCCATCTGTCTTCTTCCTTTGCTGCTGTGACCCTGGCAGCCAGGTGTTCCAGGTGGCATGCCACCAGATGGAGGAAGGCCACCCATCCATGCTGGTCTTTACTGAGTTAAAGCTAAAGAGATTTGGGGGTTCTGGCAGGCAGAATAATGGCTCCCCAAAGATGTTAGGTCTTAATCCCTGGAACCTGTAAATGTTGATTTATTTGGAAAAAGGGTCTTTGCAGGCGTAATTAAGTTAAGGACTTTGAGATAAGGAGATTATCCTGGATTATTATATTGATTATCTCGATGCCATCACAGGTGTCGTTATAAGAGAGAGGCAGAGGGAGATTAGACATACAGAGGAAGGACGATGTCACCATGGAGGCACAAATTGAAGTGATGTGGCCACAAGCCAAGAAAGTTTATTCTCTCAGTCCTGGAGACCAGAAGTCTGAAATCATGATCACTGGGCCCAAATCAATGTGTCTGCAGGGCCTTGCTCTCTTTGCTGTTCTAGGGGACAAACCTTCCCTGCCTCACCCAGCTTCTGGTGGCTTCAGGCATTCCTGGACTTGTGGCAGCATCACTCCATTACTGCCTCCATCTCCACATGGCCTGCTCTTTGTCTGTGAGGACACATCACTGGACTTAGACCCATCCAGATAATTAAGGATCATCTCTTCATCTTGAGATCCTTAAATAAATTTCATCTGCAAAGTCCCTTTCTCCAAACGAGGTCACTGACAGAGTTTGGATGTATCGTCCTCCCAGAATTCATGTAGAAATTTGATCCCCAGTGTGGCAGTGTTGGAAGCTGTTTGAGTCTCTGGGTGGATCCATCATGAATGGATTAATGCTCTCCCTGCAGGGTGGGGGTAGTGAGTGAGTTCTCATTCCATTAGTTCCTATGAGAGCTGGTTGTTTAAAAGACCCTGACACCTCCTCTCTCTCTCTCTCTCTCTTGCTTCCTCTCACCATGTGATCTGCTTGTACCTGCCAGCTCCCTGCCATTTTTCACCATGAGTAGAAGCAGCCTGAGGCCTGCACCAGGTGCAGCTGTCCCAAAATCTTAAGCCAAATAAACCTCTGTTCTTTATAAATTACCCAGTCTCGGTTATTCTGTTACAGCAACACAAAAATGGACTAATAAAATCACCTTCACAGGATCTGGGTGGATATATTTTTGGGGGTCCACCATCCACCCACTACAGATTCCAATGCCTTGATAGCAAGTCTGGGATGGGCAGTGTCTCCAAAATATAGATTCAGTAAGAAATTTTACATCGAATAAATTGGTTGGTCTTTATCTAAATAACATATTCTCTAAGAAATATGAAACCTATCTTCCTTTTAGTACAGGTATTGACCAATTATTGCTTTATGGAAAACATGCAAAATCCAGAACCACCTGTGTATAGTTTGTGAATGTTCTACATTAGGGTGAACATATGTCCCCTCTAGTAACTGCTTTCCTGGCCTACTCTTATTAGCTTAAAATGTCATCAGTGGGTCTGACATACCAATCCCATTTTTAGCATGACGATTTGATTGATTTCTGTTATGAGAATGAGGTGCTGGGTGAATAGGTTATGACTAAATGTTAAAGGAGATGACAAGCAGGACATGTTTACTTACAGCACTATAACAAGATAGAAATTGACTTTAAAATACCGTTCTAAATATCTCAAAGTCTAAAATCCTTTGGTTCAGTTGAATAGAGTCACATTAGGCATTCTTCAAATTTTGACTACTTAAATTCTAAAATAGTGTACTATTTGCTCCAAAGAAGCAGAAAAATTTAGAAAAATATTCAGAGGTTTGGATTGTTTTTAGATATCTCCATTTAAAATTAAAATATTTGAAATCACTTTTGAAATTAGGATCAACCAAAATCCGTAGAAAGTCTAAGGTTAAGGTAGAAAGAGTCCTGCGTCCTCTGGAGATCTCAGCACATTCCTGGCTCTGCAACTGAATTGCTACAGAAGCTTGTACAAGTGACATAACCTCTCTGGGCCTTATCTCTTCCTCAATAAAAGTAGAGTAGAGTGTTTTAGAGTAGTTGATCTCTAAGAGTCCTTCTGGCTCTAACATCCTATGGTTCTCTAAAAGGGGCCCTATTTTATAACAGACCATGCAGGTGAACAGTTAACTCTCTAGAACGTACCTCGGCTTTGACCTAAGAGAGCCTGCGGCAGGAGGCCATTGCAGCTTAGCCTCAGCAGGAGCAGACCGTGAAGAAAAACAATTGAAACAGAATCCGGGAACCAGTGGGGATTTATTTCTAAGTTGTATTTTTCCATTTTCTCTGGCAAGCTTGCTCTCAAATACAGTCAGCTGCAAAAGTGCACTGGCAGGACACATTCAAGCCCTTCTGTGTGGGGGAGGCTTTGGAGTCCTGGGCCCCCCAAGAAGACCTTTTAACGGAATGCCAGCAGGGGCTGTCATCCCAACTGTGGCTTGCCACACAGATGGAGGCTTCCTCAGCAGGGGCTCAAGTCACCTTGACACCTTTCAGTCAGGAGGAGTGGCACCCTTCCTAGCAGAGGAGTGTGCCCACAGAGAATGACCAGGGACAGGGGCATGTGTCTCAGGGGAATGGCGTGCTTGTGATGACCTGGATGAGGGAGACGTTGGACTGGTTCCTGGAGGTGACAACATACAGCCACTTGCTTTTTGCCAAAACAAGATTCCGTAGCTCAAAGAACGATACGGCCTTCTTAGCCAGGCACCTCACACGCTCAGGCCTGGATGACTTCATGTGGACGGTGACAACTGGCTTTGTCATGATAGATAGCTCTTTAGCAAAGGGCCTTCCAGACTTCATGTCTTCTCTTTTCTAGGCTGGAGGCATGGAAATAAGACACAGGAGTTTTAGATTTTTCCTTATGATATGACACCCATCAGAGGGGAAAAAAAATTCTCCTAATCTGGTGACTTTCCCTCTTTGAAGATCCTGTGAGAAGTAAACTGATGACAGATCTGAAAGCAGTTTCTCTGTGGGTGTGGCATGGGCACTGCCTCTTGCCTCCAGGTGTCTCCAAGATCAGACGCTGTTGGCAACGGGATGCCCATAGTGTCAGGATGGCACTGAAAACCACGCATCCTGCCTGGCACGAGAAAAATCTCCACCTGACTGAGAAAAGGCAGTTAACAGACACCAAGATGACACAGATGTGGAAACTCAGAAGGATTTTACTGGAGAAAAGCTTGATTGTGGAAGTAAAATAGTTGTGAGGAATGGTTTTCATGAGGTGGCAGTGTCAGCCTTAGAGTTTTCTAGAACCAGGTAAAGATAAAGGGGAAGGAGGGATGCAAAAAAAAAAAAAGTTGGGACAGAGCTAAGACCCCTCCATTGACCAAGTAGAGACTAGCCCATCATGCAACCAGGCCAAGGGCAGCCAGCATCCTCCAGCCCAGACCTACACAGGTCAGTCTCCAAGCCATCACTGCTGTGAGGAGAAAGTGGGGGTTCAGGGGAAACCCTGATGGTCAGCTCTCTTGGAGGTTTTCCTGTGAGTTAGAATGCAGAAGTCTTTGTCCAGACATCTAGCCTGATATGTGTGTGTGCAGATTTCATGACATACGGACAATGGAGTTGATATAGAGATGAATATGCAAGGTCATGGTCCTTCCTCAGGTTCTCGCAATGTACTAGACACAACATTTACACAAGTAAATATGATTTAAAGCAGTCGTTATGAGTTGGGAGAGCGCAGAGGAAGGATCCATGATCTGACCCATTCGTGTTAAGCTTGGAGTGAAATCAGAGGTTTGTGTGTTTTACAGAGAGCAAGCTGCATTTCAGGATCCTGGGACCAAGCCATGGGATGGCTATCATCAGCTCCACTCTCCTAGATCCAGATCCTCCTCAGCGTCTGTTCAAACTCTGCCTGGAGAAGCAGGTTTCCGCTTTCACTCTCAGTCTCTAAGCCAAAGATTATGGGCAGTAGAGGTTCCCTCCCAAACATCAGAAAATGACAGGTGGACCCAGAGGCATCATCTCTAGTGTCGGGATTGTTATAATTAGCACCGCTGCCCTTGTTTTGCTTCCACGGCCTTATACTGTATACTATAGAATCTGACACACACACACACACACACACACACACACACACACACACACACACACCACCCCAGGTTGGATGTCCCTGAGGACAAAGATAGTTTGGGTGGGTTCCTCATCTCTCCTCACCTCTAACAACTGTCCTCTGCAGGTAGTGCCCTGTCCACACCATCCCCCAGCATTGCCTGAACCCACATCTGAACCCCCACTTGCCTCCTCCTACTGGCGATGGCTTGGAGACCGACCAGTGCAGGACTGGGCTGGAGGTCATTCCCTGCCCTTGGCCTGGTTGCATGATGGGCTGGTTTCTACCTGGTCAATGGAGGGATCTTCGCTCTGTCCCAATAAAAATAATAATTATTATTATTTTGCATCCCTCTTTCCCTTTCATCTTTACCCTGATTCTAGAAAACTCTCAGGCTGAAACTACCACCTCATGAAAACCATTCCTCACAACTATCTGACTTCTATAATTAAACTTTTGTCCAGTATGAGACTGATCTGCATTATTAGTTAGGGCAATCATACAATTTAAAGCTCTCTGACATATGTGTCATGTTGGTATATGTATCTGTTGATTGTCTTTTCTCATTTAAGTGGAGATTTCCCTGGTTCTTGGTATGATGAGTAATTTTCAGTCATTTCCTGGGCACTTTGGACATCATGTTGTGAGACCCTCAATCCTATTTAATCCTCTTGTTTGCAGGCAGTCACCCTGTTGAAGTATAGTGGACGTAAACTCCTTGCTGGTCTCCACTGACATCACCCCAACCAAAGTGGAGCACCGACTGGCCCCACCTCACTCTGCCTCCCCCTGCCTTGTAGCTGCTGGGTGGGGTTGGAAGTTCAGCTCCCTGCTTGGCTCTGCTGATATCAGGGGTGAGGTGGGGACAGAGGGAGGATGCTGTATAATAAAGAATTTGACTGGCTTTTGTCCCTGGTTGTTGGGAGGGAGATTCTAATCTTTGGAAATTCCTGAGTAAGAGGAGTGTCTTTGTTTTTCATGAGCCTCTTGGATCATACCTTAGTTTATGCTGAGATGAGATGGCTCAGGATGGTGCCTGATCACCAGAAAGAACAACCATGGGATTACATGGGCAGAGCTTTGAGCCATCATGACCTCTGGGGACTGGGGGTCAGATGAAAACTGAGTTGAACTATGTGGCCAATGATTCAATCAATCATACTTATATAATGAGACCTCAATAAAAACTCTGGACACTGAAGCCCAGTGGAGTTTCCTGGCTGGTGAACATGATGATATGCTGGAAGGTGACTCACCCAGATCCATGGGGAGAGGGCATGGGAACTCTGCATTTGGGACCCTCCAGACTTCACTCTATGTGTCTCTTCATTTGGTTGGTCCTGATTTTTATCCATTGCAATAAAACCGTAATCATAATTATGGTACTTTTCCAAGTTCTGTGAGGCATTCTAGCCAATTATGAAACCTGAGAGGGTTGTGGGACCTCCTGAGTTTGTAGCCACTTGGTCATAAGTGTGTATGACCCGGGGACCCCTGAAGTGCATCTGGCATCTGAGGTGAGAGCAGTCTTTTGGCCCTTTAACTTGTGGGTTCTGTGCTAACTCTGGGTGGTTAGTGTCAGAACTGTATTGTGGTATACCAGTTGGTGTCAGAATAGAGGGGAAGTGAAAGGTTAACTAGCAGCACCTGGCACTGCCTCATCTGACCTCACTGCTGCTGTGTGATGGTGGAAACTTAGTTCTCCGATGGGCCCTTCTGTCAACATCCCTGCAAAAGCAGAATGCCAACTCACTCTCCAAGCCTACTCTGGCTTGTTGCCACCATATAGGGGTAGAAATGCAGCTCCCTGTTTAGACCTGCTGATACCTGGTGGTGGGGGGTGTGGACAGTTTTTCCTTTTGTGTTTTGGATGGGTGGATATTATCAAAAAGGTTTTTGTTGTGCCCTTTTTCTGGTCCTTTTATTATAGAGGCAAGCTTCTTTGTACCTATTGACAGTTCTGGGTTGCACACTTCTCCAGTGCCTCCTTTGGGATATATGAAAAGCTAAGAGAAAGCTCAAAGAACTCACCTCTGTGTTGTTCTCAAGTCCTGATGTTCCTAGCTAGCTGTCCTTTCCACCATTCAAGCAAATCTATGTTTGCTTGTCATATTATGTCCAGGTTTTTAAATTTGTAAGACAGAAGACCAGCAAGGATTGGGGCTACTCTGTCTTGACTGGAACCAGAAGTTTGACAGCACAATTTATCAGCCAAACTGGAACATTTTTGAGAGTGAAAGAGGGTGCTATCAGTATGCTTAAGCAACTGGCACAAAACGAAACATACGGTCTATAGTCTTTGTTCCTGGCTAATCTCAAATAGGAATCACTTTTCCATTTTCATTCAAGTTTCACCCACAATTTCAGGGGCCTAACTCTATCAGCTGGTGTTAAAGGTGTTGTTTCTTCTCTCGGCCACTACTGTGGAATTGCCATTCAGTGCTTGCCCCTTGCCTCTCTGGAAAAGAAAAAAACAATGGCATTTGAAAGCATGAAAAGCTGCAATTAGGTCAACTAAGAAATGCTTGCAAAGAAAATCCTGTTAGACTGAGAATGGAGCTTATGAGCAAAAAGTCATCCCCTTTCTAGGCTTACATCTACTACTCTGTATTGAGAGAGGGAATGTAAATTACTCTTTGGAGGGCACTTTGGTAATGTTTACTAGTTTTTTGAAAAAAGGCTTACATTTTTTGGTCTGGCAATTTTACTTCTAGGAATGCACTCAAATGAAAGAATCAAGAATGTAAACCATATTTATTTACCAGGAAGATCACTGAAGCATTACATATAATAGCCAGAAATAAGAAAAATAGAAATCTAACAATAAGGGATTTTTTGGGGTAAAATCTAAGTTATGTACATCTATACAAGTAGATTATTAAGCAGCTGTTAAAAGTGACATTGAAGATGAGAAAATGTTAAGAATATATTTTTATATATTTAATGATGAGAAAATGTTAAGAATTATATTTTTAAGTGTAAAAAGCTTACAAAGTCTATTTAGGATGATTTTTATAAGAATCTCCCCTTTGCCCACCTGATTTCCCAGGCTTTTCTTACCAGCACAAGCCACAGGGTGGAGGAGTTTATGCCTCTAGCAGTTCGTCACCATACCCGCCCTCAAGTCACCCCATCACAAGCTGCAGAGGGAACGGTTGTCCCATGGCTCCCACGCTATAGCTGTAAGTAACTGATTGTGACTGTCTTGTGATAGTAAATGAATGCTGAGACTGTTTTAATAGGAATGAAACCGTTTTGCTTCTCTGTTCACTTTTGGATGCACGAGAAGAATGGAATGCAAATTATTTCTCTATACCTGATAGAAAAATTTAAAAATTACATCCTCTTTGCCCTTGAGGATAAGGCAACTTATTTTTTGGGTAGCTAGTAATTAAGACTCTGGGTTGAATATCTACTGTGGCAATAACAAAGGGAAGAAAAAAGTTTGAAGCAAGAAGCAGTTTATTTTGGAGAAACAGGAGAAGACATTACCCTGGAACAAAAGGGGGAAGAGATCTTTGAGTTCCTGACAGCTCCATGGTCTTGTGGGGTGACAGGATAAGTATTCTGAGTCTTGTTAAGAAAATGACTGCATCCCAAATGTGACACTAAAGAATAGAGGAGCTATATGTGGAGGAAAAACAGATGTCTCAGAGGTAAGTTGTGTGGAACAGAGGAGACTTCTAACTTTTTATGCCCTTTTGGAATTGCCCAGATTTGCACTCAGTTTTAGGGTCCGCACTGTCAGAAGCACTCGCTGAGATCCCTGCTGAGGGGAGATGACAGACCAGTCTACTGTTTCAAATACTCTCTCAGACTCTTCAACAAACAGTTTGCAAACTATCTCTATTTCCTACACTATTTCTGACTTCACATAATTACTTAAAATGAGCTCTAGTCTGACAAATAGGAATTTTCTATATTTAAAGCGTACAGCTTGATATTTTGATATATGTATATACATTGTGAAATGATCAGCACAATCAAGCTAATTAACACATCTGTCACCCTACGTAGTTACAATTTTCTTTCTTCTTTTCATAGTGAGAATGCTTAAGATCTAGCCTCTTAGTAGATTTCAGGTATGTAATGCAGTACGATTAACGATAGTCACTATGCTGTACGTTAGATCTCCAGAACTCATCATCTGGCATAGCTGAAGCTTTGTACCCTTTCATAACCATCTCCCCGTTTCCCCCAACCCCCAGCCTCAGGCAACTACCATTCTACTCACACTTCTAAAACAGTCTGACTATTTTAGATTCCATATAAATGATATCATACAGTATTTGCCTTTCTGAGCCTGGCTTATTTCACTTAGTCTTCTAGATTCATCTATACCATCACAAATGGCAGGATTTCCTTCATTTCTTAAGCTGAATAATAGTCCCTTATATATGGCATTTTTTAATCCATTTATCAGTCAATGAACATTTAGATTGTTTTCATATCATGGGTATTGTGAATGATGCTGCAATAAATGCAGGAGTGCAGATATTTTTTCAAGATTCAGATTTCACTCTCTTTGGATATGTATTCATAAGAGGGATTGCTGGATCATATGGCAATTCTATTTTTAATTTTTTTTTCCTTTTTGTCTTTTTTCGTGTCCGGCAATGGATCGCAACCCTCAGTGTCGTGCCCGTACCGGACCGGGACTGGCAACAGGATCGCAACCCTCGGCGCTGCACCCACACCTCGCTCAGCCAGTGAGCGGGAACTGGTCTGTATGTGGGATCCGAACCCTTGGCGGGAGCGCCGCCGCGCTCCCAAGCGGCACACTGTAGCAGTGCGCCACCGGCCCGGCCCCTATTTTTAATTTTTTGAGGAACCTCCATACTGTTTGTTATGATGCCTGTATCAGTTTACAGTCCCCCCAACAGTGTGCAAGGATTCCTTTTTCTCCACATCTTCGCCACATATTTGTGGTCAACTGGTCTTTGATAAAGGTGCCTAGAACACACAACAGGGAAAGGACAGTCTTTCCAGTAAATGGTGTTGGGAAAACTGGATATCCACATGCAGAAGAATGAAACTTGGACCCTTATCTCACACAATATACAAAAATCAGCTCAAAATGGTTTAAACACATAGGACCTGAAACTGTAATATTAAGAAGAAAACATACGGAAAAAACTTCTTGACCTTGGTCTTGGCAATAATTTTATGGTCATGGCAACAACAGCACAGGCAACGAAAGCAAAAATAGACGGTGTAATTGTATCAAACAAAAAGCTCTACACAGCAAAGGAAAAAATCAACAGAGTGAAAAGGCAACCTACATAGTAGGAGAAAATATTTGCTGAACGTATATCTGAAAAGGGGTTAATGTCCAAAGCATATAAGGAACTCATACGACTCAATAGCAAAATGTCCCAACTAACCAGACCCCCCATTTTTTTTAGCATTATAATTATTATTTTTTAAAAATTTTATCATTACACGATGTTATCTTTTTTGTGGCCCTTTACCAATTTCTCCCTAACCTTCCTTCACCTCCCCTTTACCCACCTCTGGTGGTCTCAGTTCCATTTTCTCCTTTTGAAAGTTCAAGAAATTATTATAAATGTTTTATCTTTCTTTCTTTCTTCCATTTTTGGTGGTATTTCTCTTTCTGTACCTGGCTTATTTCACTTAACATAATTTTCTCTAAGTTCATCCATGCTGCTGTGACTGGCAGAATTTCATTCCTTTTTATGGGAGAGTAGTATTCCATTATGTATATATACCACATTTTCCTTATCCAGTCATCCATCAATGGACATTTAGGTTGATTCCAACTCTTGGCTACTGTAAATAGAGCTGTGATAAACACTGCAGTGTAGGTAGCCCTTCAACATGATGATTTCCATTCCTTTGGGTGTATACCCAACAGTGGGATTGCTGGATCATATGGCAGTTCAATCTGTAATTGTTTGAGGAGCCTCCATACTGTTTTCTGTAATGGCTGCACCAATTCACAGTCCTGCTGACAGTGTGGAGGGTTCACCTTCCTCCACATCTTTGCCAACATTTGTTATTCTTGCCCAACAGAAGGAAGGAGCATGCGCAGGGTCCTAGGTAGGAGCTGAGGGAAGAACCCCTCACCCAGCAGAAGGCAGGAACACACTGAAAACTCCACCTCCATATGGGTGGCCCACAACAGCCACTGCCACAGCCATGGCTGCCACAAAAGCAGCTCACTGCCACAGTAGCATCCACAGCCACTTTGAAGGTGCCTACCAGACACTTGACTGCATTGGCACAGGAGAGTCACCAGTGGAGACTGCAAAAAGAAGAGGAAGTCTCTCTCCCAAGCCCACTCCAGAGTACAGGAGAAGCAACTTCACTACCAGATGACCAGACATCAATGTAGAGATACTAGAAATATGAAAATTTAGGAAAAGATGACACTACCAAAAGAATACAGTAATTCTCAAATACCAGACCCTATAGAACAGCAAACCCTTGAAATGACTGAAAAGGAATTCTGAGCAACAATCTTTAAAAAACTCAATGAGATACAAGAAGACTCAGTTAGACAACATAATGAAATGAGAAAAAAATACAGGATGTGAAGGAGGCAACTTACAAAGAGATTAATACCTTCAAAAAGAATGTGGCAGAACTCATGGAACTGAAAGATTCATTTACCAAAATAAAAAACACAACTGAGAGCTTAAGCAGCAGGCTAGACCAAGCAAAAGAAAGAACTTCTGATCTTGAAGATAGTCTTTTTGAAATAACCCAGGTGGACCAAAAAAAGGAAAAAAGAATTTTAAAAAATGAAGAAAACCTAAGAGAGCTAGCAGATAACCTTAAGTGCACAAACATTCAAATCATGGGTGTTCCAGAAGGGGAGGAGAAAGAAAAAGGCATTGAAAAACTATTCAATGAAATAATAATGGAAAACTCCCCAGATATATAGAGAGACACAGACCTTCAGGTCCAGGAGGCTCAAAGATCCTCATGCAGATTCAACCCAAAAAATCCTCTCCAAGACACATAGTCGAACTGGCAAAGCTCAAAGATGAAAAGAGAATCCTAAAAGCAACAAGAGAAAAGGGTCAAGTCACTCATAAGGGAGCTGCTATCAGACTAACAGCAGACTTCTCAACAGAAGCTCTACAGGCTAGAAGAAGATGGGATGATATATTTGAAACACTAAAAGAAAAAAAAAAAGCCAGCCAAGAATGCTATACCAACAAATCTATCCTTCAGAAATGAGGAAGAAATAGTGTATTTTCTAGACAAACAAAAATTGTGGGAGTTCACCACCACACCACCAGCCCTGCAAGAAATCATCATGGGAGTCCAGCATCTGGAATCTGGACAATGATAATCACTATCATGAATACACAAGAAAGAACAAAACCCAGTGGTAGAACAGAAATGCAAACAAGAAAGAGAAAGAAACTAAATCTTACCAGCTCAAAAAACCAACAAATGTCAAAGACAAATAATAAAAGGGGAAGAAAAGAAAAAAACATATTTGAAACATCCAAGCAAAAATCAACAAAATGCCAGGAGTATGACAATACCTTTCAATACCAGCTCTAACTGTAAATGGGTTAAACTCCCCACTCAAGAGACACAGACTGGCTGGTTGGATTAAAAAGCTAGACTCAAGTATGTGCTGTCTTCAAGAAACTCATCTCACCTGTAACGACACACACAGACTAACAGTGTTAAAAACTGTGTTCTGGGCCGGCCCGTGGCTCACTCGGGAGAGTGCGGTGCTGATAACACCAAGGCTCCGGGTTTGGATCCCATATAGGGATGGCCGGTTCACTCACTGGCTGAGCGTGGTGCTGACCCCACCAAGTCAAGGGTTAAGATCCCCTTACCGGTCATCTTTTTAAAAAAAAAAAACAACAACAACAAACTGTGTTCTATATGATACCAATTTGTTTTAAATGTGTTGAAACTTGCCTTATACAGTATTTGATCAGTTTTTATTAAATATCCTGAGTAGCTATTGGGTGCAAGTCCTATCTGCTCATTGAGTAAAGATTTTTCTTCAGTTTTATTTTATTTTTAATTGACACACAATAATTGTACATATGTATTGGGTATAATGAGATGTTTCAATACATATAAACATTGTGTAATGATTAAATCCGAGTAATTAGCAAATCCGTCACTTCACATGTTTATCATTTCTTTGTGGTGAGAGCTTTCAGAAACCTTTCTTCTAGCTATTTTGAAATATGCAATATTTTGTTGTTAAGTATTGTTACCCTACTGTGTGATAGAACACCAGAACTTGTTCCTTCTGTCTGACTGTAACTTTGTACACGTCTACCATCCTCTCCCCTTTTCCCTGCCCCACTCCCCTCCCCAGCCTCTGGTAACCACTTTTCTGCTTTCTACTTCTATGAGATCAACTTTTTAAGGTTCCACATGTGAGTGAGACCATGCAGTATTTGTCTTTCTGTGTTTGGCTTATTTCACTTATCATAAGGTCAACTTTTTAAATTGTTCTGTTTTCAAATCTTCTGTGCTTTTACTGATCTCTTTGAATGATTGAATTCTCAATTTCTGAGAGTGTTATATGAAAATCTATTGCAATGGTGATAGATTCATCTCTCCATATGAGTTTTTTGAGGCCTTGTGATTAGGTACATAATAATTTAAAATTATTTAAACTTGCTGGCAAATTAAACAAAAATTATAGTTATGTAAAAATTATACAGTAACCCTCTTTACCTCTAGCAATGCTTTTTTTATAAAGTCCATTTTTTCCCTAAAATCCTACAACTACAATTTTTTTTGACTAATATTCACTTGCGTATATATTTTTACCCTTTTCTTTTTAATGTTTCTGTTTCCATAACTTTTTGATACATTCGTTTAAAAAATGTTTTTTAATCATTGCCTTTTAACTGAAGAATTGCATCTCTACCATTTATTAAAATTACTGATGTGTTTGGGTTTATAGTTCCCAGAATATTAGATATTTTTTTGTCATTTCTGCTTGTCCTATCATTGCCATATTCCTTTCTCTCTCCTTTCTAATCTTTTGGATTGGTTAGTTTTTCTCATTTCACTTTTTTCTGCCTTGGTTTAAAGTTATGCACGCTATTTCTATCCTACTCATGGCTACCATAGAATTTAATATGCATAGTTAATTTATCAAAGAATAACGTCAACCAATTTCTAAATCCTCTCAGCAAATAAGATGAAGTCCTTAAAATGCTTCAGAATCCATTTCTCCCCTCTTATCATTGCAATTGTATTTTAATTCTATCTTACTTTTTTATGACTCCATAAGAACATTAAGACTATATTATCTCATTCTTTTTTTCATTTTATATATCAATGTTTTTCTAGGTTTATCCACATATTTTCCTCTTTCTTTGCTTTTATTTCTTTTCGTATCTCATTCTTTCCATCTGGGATAAAATCCTTTTTTCCTGAAGTACATCCTTAAGAATTTCCTTTAGTGAGGGTCTGTAAACTCAATTTTAATGTTCTTAAGAGACTTTTGGTTTTTTTCTGGTCCTCAAAAGACATTTTTGAAGGATACAATCTTCTTTTTTTATGCCATTATTTACCTTTCTGCTAGTTTTAATTTGTTTGTAACAGGTGAGTGTTCGGAATCCACCTGTCAGTGTGGCTGGCTTCACGTGGAGATGAGCTGGACCATTGCATCGATGGTGGTTTAAAGAAAACTCTTGCCCTTCCACTGCAAGTAAGGGCTCCTGCCCAAGTGCCACAGAACTGGAAACGCCTGCCCCTTGAGTAAAGCACATGATCCTGGAAGTCTTCTCTTAAAATGCAACTTTCCACTGCACGAAGGAATAGTGCTCATTTTTCCCCACTGTCAGCAACACTTGGGGCATTAACTCAGGGAGGGCTCTCCACCACAGGGCTAGGTAATGTCAGCTCGGAGTGGGTCACAGAGGGACGAACAGAGAAGTTATTCTTTTTTTGGAAAATTAATTTTTAGAGGAGGGAGAGAGAAGGACAGATTCTGAATAAGGGGCAGTGCCTCGGGAAGTCGGCCAGACTGAGGAGACGAGGTAGGACAACGTAGACTGGGAGATGCTGGAAGGAGGGCGCTGGCTCTTGGCAGCAGTGGTGGTTCGACAGGGAAGGCGGTGTGAGCAGAGAACGTTCTCCACTGGCTCCCGCCTCCCTCAGAACGCTGCCTCGCGAGCTGCGAGCTGCCCTGCCCCTCTTCTTATAAACAAGCTCAAGTGTCTCCCATTAAAAAGCAAAAACAAAACCCCTTTCTGTTACAAATGCAATACAAAGTTCAGTGTAGAGACTTTGGAAATTAAGTAATTTACAAAGAAAAGTAAAACCCCCATATAAACCTACCAGCAGAAGATAATCATTTTAACAGTTTTGTATATCACTGTTTGGATTTTGTCTTGTATATGTGTCCTCTCTCTGTCTCCCTCTAACGACCCCTTTTTCTGCACACAAAAGTGGGATGATAACACAGATCTATTTTCTAATTTACTTTATCTTCCCATAAAAACAACTTTCCCTGTCGCTGTTTCTTCTGATTTTCTAGAGTCTTCCTTTCCCTCGTGAACACTGAGAGTCTAGACTCCGTCTATACTTCCTCTCGCTCATTCAGTCTTCAAACTGTTGAACACTGTGCCAACCCCCCTGTCCCAGCTAGAAGCTGGCAAGTGCTATTGTTGGCCATGGCATTGCAAATCTGATAGAGTCGGGTTTTTTTTTTTCCCCTTTCTTTTGAGTGGATGACCAGTGCAGGGATTGAACCCTGGACCCTGGTGTTATCAGCACCACCCTCTAACCAACTGAGCTCACCGGCCAGCCTCTGGCAGCAGTTTTTCATTCCTCATCTTATAGAATTTGTAGTGATACTTGTCACTATTGGTTGCTGTTTCCTGGAAACTGTCTCCTCCCTTAATTTCCATGAAAATTTCATCGTGCTTTCTTTTTTCTCAGCATCCATCTCGAGTTTCCTGGGATAGTCTTACTTATCATGTACTAGTGGGCTTCATGGATCTGTCCTTGGTCCTTTTCTCATTCTCCAGCCTCTGGGCAATCACCTCTGTATCAGTGATTCTGTCTCAAGTTCAGCCTCCTCCCATGAGCTCCAAACCCACATAGCTGGATGTATCAATGGCACCTTACGCTCCACATGACCAAAGCGGATTCACTATTGCATGTGGGAGGGTTCGATGGGCCAGTCTGAAAATGGTGGATGTCATTCTGCCCACATTCTTCTGGCTAGAACACCGTCACATGGGTGCACCTTATAGCAAGGGAGGCTGGCTGTGTGCCCAGGAGGACAAGGGAAACTGGGCAACCAGGCAGCTGGTTTCCATCACGGCTACCAATGAGAAGTTTCACACAGCCAAAGTCACCAAAAAGCAGCCTCTGCAGTCTACTGATAAACCATAAGAATGGCAGAAGGAGAACGTCCTGGAAATAGTCTCTCAGGGAAGTCTGGGATGCAGCCACTCTGGAGGTTATGCAAAGAGAAGTCAGAAAATAAGGACAGATATTAAAAGCAGCACTTCAAACATGATTTGCTTATCTGCGGAGCCATCCAAGATGAGCTCAGTGACCGAGTGTGAGGTCAGCGAGGAACATCTCCAAAGTGTCCAGATGGGGCTCTTCTCGGCAGAGACTGTCAGCCTCCTTGCAGGAGGACACCCAGGACAGGCTTAGGTAATGCTTCAGGCATGCTTTCATTTACCATTTTTTTTTTCCATTTCAGTTGCAAGTTTGAAAGGATTTTATGCTTTTAGATTCCTGGTCATTTTCAAAGATAGCTGAAGTATTTCAGTTTTTAGTTTTGGCTGAAGTATTTCGGTTCTATTTTTTCTCTTGGTCATTCTTCTTAATGTTCTCTGTCTCTCTATTTTCTCATCTCTTCCTGCTGAGTATCTTCTGCAAAGTGTGGCCTCAGAAGGTGGAGGCAGCCTAGTGCACAAGCAGCCTGGGGGCCTGTCCTCCTGTGTCCCCTTTGCTTGGACCATTAGCTATTTGGTGTCTGTGAGGTACAAGGCATTGGTCCCATCAGACTAACTGGCTTGGTAGTTAAAAGGAAAATTCATATAACATCTGTGAGTCCTTCTTACCTGCCAAACAGATGGAAAATAAGTCATTCTTACTGACCACGCTACTTATAAAGATGTTTAATGAGAAATGTTTGTGAACTACTTATCAGGTAGATTTCTACAAATAAGAAACAATAATCTTGAAAAGTCTACATTTATTTTTTAATCATGTCTCTTTCTCTTCCTTTTTGTTCCCAATGCTACCATCCCTTAGATGCTCTGCCTGCTTTTTAGCTCTTGGGGAGGTGCTGCTTGTGATGTGAGGAAGAACATCACCCTTTGACCCAGGCCACTAGCAAATTCCAGCTCTTCCACTTACCAGCCACATGACCTTGGCAAGTCCCTTAACATCTCTTCATCTCAGTTTCCTCATCTGTAAAATGACAGGACCTACCCAAAGGGTGGGTATGAGGATTAAATGAATTAATTCTTCTAAAGCACTTAGGCCAGAGCCTAGTATGTGTTGAGCTTTTATTATTACTATTATCACCCCTATTTTAATCCTTCCAGAAAGCCAGGGACAGAGTATTGAAACTATTGATTTTGTGGCTTACCGTCTTCAGTGACTCTGCACTACCAAATGAATAAAACATAAACGTCACTCAGGGCCTCTTCATGATCGGGCCATAATGCTCCCTTCAGCACATTCTCTCACTCACATTCAACCCCAGGCTTATTCTTCAGATACTTATTCTGTCTCTTTCCTGCCTCTGCACCTCAGCACATGGCATTCTCTTTGACTGGACTTTTATCCTTGGAGATGGAAGTTTTACTTCTGGGCATGCTGCTTGCCTCTCATCCTGAGTAGAAATGACTCAATTAATGACTGTTTATCTGTGGCTCCTTCCCAACATCTTGAATGTCTGTGTGGCTGCCTGGGGAGATGGCAGACATGCACTGAGGAGTTGGAGGTTGAGGTGAGAAGGCAGGAGGGCGTGTGCTCAGGTGTTCAGGGGTGCTCGAGGCTAACCTTTCACTTCCTTGCAATGCTATCACCTCACCTATAGTGGGGAAAACAAGACATTCTCTTCCCCTCTGTTGAGAGTTATTAGAGGTTTAAATGAGGTCAACAATGTGAATGTTTTGTGGGAAGAATAACAATCTATACAAATATACAAAAATCATCATTGTTATAGTCAACAGGGTTTAATGGAAAGTGTGTGCCCAAGACTCTGATTCATTACCAGACATAATCAGTACCAGCTTGAAGATCTACTATGTGCTATGTGTGGTCTCATTTAATTTCTACAGTAAGGCTCAGAGAACTTGATCAAGTTCCCAAGGTTGGTTGGTAATGGACTCACAGACTGGCTCTGGAGCCTGGTTCTTGGCAGTGACCACTGCTCCAGACCCCAGCAGTGATGTCAGTTGCATAACCGTGTAGAATTTGGACCAGGGCAGGGGCTTTCAACCACGTGAAGTGTCAGATTCATCTGAGGAAGCATCTCCAGAAAAGAGTTACTCAAATGCAGCCTTGGAGATGGGAGCCATCAGGTATTGGAAGGGCCTGGGCCTCTGCATTTTGAAAAATCTCCCAGAAGAATCAATTATTCATCCCTGTTTAAAAACCCTTACTCTTACATATTAATTAGTTGAGCACAAACAATGTGTGAGTCTTTGTGCTAGGCACCGGTGTACAGACATAGATTAATATGACTCCTGTCTTTAGGGATCTTGGATTCTAGAAGAGAATCAATTATGTGGACAGTTGCAATACAGAGCAGTAATTGCTAAGGACACTATGTCCACATCTATGGGATTGTGGAGAAGCTAGAACCCAGGAAGGCTTCTCAAAAGAGATTAACACTTGAGCACAGACTTGCAGGGAGAGCAGACATTGATCAGCTGGGATGAGTGGCCAAGAGGGCATTTATTAAACATGGAGCAGTTCAGCTCAGATTTCGTATGGGAAAGATTATGCTGAGGATTGAAAGACTGGACAAAGATAACCACACCCATGGCAAGTCAGCCTTCTTGTTCCAAATGACCTTCCCCTCCAGTCCAGATCAGCTGCCCCACTCACGCCTGGACCCTTTATTACTAAGATCTACTGTGCACATGAACTTGGGCCTTCCCTGCCCGAAGGTTACCTCTGACGCTTCTTGCCTCCCCCGTCCCTTCCTCACTCCCACAGGAGCACACTTCACTCTTCCCATCCTCACCGTCTCTTCCTGGGCCTCAAACTCTCCCAATCCTTGTGGTCCACAATTCCTTTCCTGACCTCCCTTGCCTTGCCACACGGCCTGGGCGCCTTTGAAAGCCATTTAAATGACATGATGGCTAATGTGTCTTCTTTTATTCTTAATACATAAGTGAATCCCTTTAATACATCATTTTTGGCAACCCCAAAATATTTTATATAAGAAACATAGTCTAAGGTAGATCAAATGTTAAGATTAAATGAACGGATAATATTCTGTCAATACTGACACATTTTGAAATATAAAGCTTGGGCACGTATGTTTCTGTTGGGTTTCATAAGGGCTGTGCTTCTGAGGAACACAAAGTGTGAATTTTTTAGGAGCTTGTCAAACGCTGTCCTTCATGGAGATACTGCTTACATGTTAATGTTTATATTTTCTTCAGAACTGTGCAATTTGGTCTTGTGCCTGCTTAGCTGATTATAAATTAGAAAGTGGAGAGTTACATATTACTGCACAACTGACAAAATAATATATTACTCTAAAGGTTCTTTGCATATATAGCATATCTTCTATTTTATTCTATGGTTTGGAGGCCCAGGGCCAAATTAAATTAGGCATGCCAGTGCCAAAATCCTAAAACAGAGTCTGAAGGCATTCCGGTCAAATTTGAATTCATTTCCCCGTAATTTCACTGGTTTGTTAATGAAGTCATGCTGACTTCATGCAGATGCTGCTGAAGCCTATTTGCACAGGCCCTAGTGGCCCTGGGCTGTAAGGCAGGTCATCTCCACCTTGCTTTGCTCTCTCACTGTCCATGGTCCTGGTTCTTGCCCCTGGTAACTTCCACCTTGTCCAGGTGGCTGAGCTTGGAGAGGCAAGTCCCAAACTAGGGATTTTTGGTTCCAGGCGCTGATAACCAGTGCTCCTTTATCATTCGTCTTTATTTGACCAGTAATCGTATTTTTTAGTGTGTTTATTCTAAATCTTTTCTGCTCTGCTCAACCACTAGCCCTCATCCCTACTCGCTCTTTCTTGGCAAATGACCTTGGCTTCCATGTCACAGAGGAAATTGATGTGGGCATCGGATTCCCCCCTGCAGTATCCCTCTGCAGGCTCGCTTTGGTTCTGCTTTCCCCCCGCTGCAGGGGAGGAGCCCGGCCTCCTCCAGGGTGGCATCTCCACTTGTTCCCTCCTTCCCCCCTCCCACAGGGAGCCCTTGGTCACATCGTCTGCAGCCATCTCTCTCCACGGGCTCTGGCACTGCCCACCTCTTACCTCCCCTCACCCCAAACACGTGCTCGGCTCTTCCCCACATCACACCACCTGCTCCTCTAACAGTGGCTCCTCAAGATGACCCCTTGGTGCTCTCCTCCATCCTCATCAAGCTTCCAGTGCAGGTAATTGTCCTTTCCCCACTCCCCTGTCTTCATCTGGGACCCTCCCAAGCTACTCATCTGTATGCATCTCATTGGAGTTAGCATGTCTTTCTTTGCTATTTATATACATCTTTTCTTCAGTCTTCTGTGACTTCAGTCTATTAGACTGTTACATGTCTTCCTGAACATTTTCCATCATTAGATGACAAACTCCTTAGCTCAGATGCTCTGGCTGATTCAGCTTGGTGACTTGCAGCATCTAGCACAGCAAAGTAAGTCTTTGCTCAGATGCTGCCTTCTCATCTAGTTTTCACTGATCATCCCGTTTAGAATTCCAACCTGCCTCCCACCTCTAGCACTCCAGCTTCCCTTGTGCCTTATTAACTGTAACATGTTTCATTGCAAAAAAGATTGCTTTCTAAAAATGGCCTCCCAATAATTTATAAATGTGTAACTGAGAGATTTGGGATCATCACAATCTGTTCATAGTGACTCAGGGATGCATGACAGCCCTAAAGATGTGATTTATAGAGAACCCTTCTAGTTGTATGTACTGTGTATATGGGATGTTTTGCATAGAGTCTATAAGAGGGAGGCCGGCAGAGCAAGAATCATTAGTCTGTATTCCACTACGGGGGTGGAGGGTGGAGACAGCCCGCTGGTTGGCCTCTCCAAGAGCTGGTCTGCTGGACTAGCCCAGCCCAGTATGGAAGATTCGTGGCTGCTTCAGGCTGACTCAGACCTTGTCAGGACCAGACATTGGGAAACTGGCTGACAGTTCAGAAAGGACCTTTGGAGGCAGGTAATGAAAGTAATCCTCTGTTGGACTTCTGAGCTTTGCACAATCCCAGAGCTGGTCACCCGAGGGACACTGACTCTCTGTGATCACACTCTTAGGAGTAGCTTTCCATGAATAGCACTTTTAGAAGGAGGCAGTAGGATAATCTGCACAAAAGACTTCGAAATTATTTTCTCTCTTTTGGTCCAGGTTTGCCTTCCTTTTATGCTGTGGGGAAGCCAACCAAGGACACTGAGCCCCGCAAAGAGTTAAATTGTGTGCTGGTAAATTACCACGTGGCTAACCCACAACTGGATGAAACAGAAATGCCTCTTCACACACCATGGCAAGGCCTGAGAGCCAGCTCTTCCAGCATTGATAAAGACGCTGCTGAAATCCACCAACGTGACGAGTGGGAGACTGCAAGTAATCCCAATAAATAATGTAAATAATACTTGATCGCAGCAGAGCGTTTTCGTCCCAGTGTAAGATGTCTTGAAGCATGTGGTTCCCAGGGCAGAAGATCAGAGAGTGCTAAAAATTACCCAGCAATGAGAAAGATAATTTCCCTGAGCTGTTTCTAATTGACAGAGCAGATGTTGACTTCAGCTGTAATATGTCACTGGGTCTGTCTGGGATTTACAGTGTGGTGTCATCACTGGAGATTGTCACCCCAGGGGCACAATCAACTCTTCACGCAGATACCCTGGGGGTGGTGGTGGAAGGATTTGTGTGTCCTGCATTCACTCATGTCTAATGTTAACCCCAACAAGACTATTAAAATCTGAAAATCTCAGGTGAATCACTAGTAATCCTCTGAGATCCACCCGTGCTGCTTCCTTAAGGATAAATACAAATGAAACTTGTAACTAAAGGCTTGTCATGCATTTGTCTGCTCAGAATAAAATCACTTAATCAATTTCTTTGCATAAAACTATACAGAATATTAGCTCCATGAATGCAACATTTATTCTATAGATCATACAAGCAGAGGAAAGTATAAATACTATACCGAATTGATGACAAAGGCATTTTGGGGCCTCTAACCCTAGGCTGTCCTGCTGTTCTACTTTATCTTCCTGAAACACTGCATTGTAGCAGAATGACATCTACTCACTGGGGAGTTATGAGGGCTGAGCAAGAAAAGTATATGGAAATTCCTGCACGCAGTAGGTATTCGATAAGTATGTACTGAGTTCGAGTGACTTTGAAAATAGAATTTCTTTTTCGTAAATTATGGCACCACCTCTAAGCACAATTTTCCACCCAAGAATTCAACAAACTTATTTTGGGTTTCCTTGAGTTTCACTCACTCAGGCATGGATACTGAAAACATCTTCTGACAAGAAGTGCCAGGGTAGCTGGGTGAGAATCCTAGTAAGAAAACCCATTTATCAAATTCATTTCCAGAGCAGAAACCACATTTCTCCAGCTATGGTGTAAAATGTTCCTTGTATGAGCTGTTTTCCTGTGACTGGGGCCAGGTGACGAGGCCCCACAGTAGCTCCATACCTCAGGTGACTTATGGGGCCATGCCTGCACCTCTTGTGACAGAGGAGCCATCAGCAGGGGGCTGTGATTCATGAAAGAAGGTGAAGGGACAGCCCTACGACATGAGTTGTCACAAGCGTGTGGATTTCCAAAGTAAATTTGAGATGAGGCTCTGTTGAGTAGGCAAAGGACTGGAAAAAGAAAAAAAGAAAACAAAGAAGCGAAGGGAAGGTTGTTGTATGCCAAGCTTATGGAAATACTGTGTGAAATGCAACCTAAGTCAGAAAGCTTGCTCTGGAAAGTGAATCAGGCTTAATGAGCACCCCAGCGTGTGCTGTTTTCAGCCTAACAAAAGAAACTACCAAGTAAACTTTCAAGACGGCTTTAAGAAAAGGGTTAAGACGAGTAAGAAAACTGCCTTCAGGGTGTGAGAGGATGTGGACACACCAGATTGTAGGTTAGTGCATGCGGATTCTCATCTTCGCTAACTGGTGGCATGTACTTAGGAGAGCAGTTTATCTTTCTAGTCTCCGTTTTCTCATGTATGAGATGAGGCCGTGGGCTGCACAATTTCCAATATTATTCTAGTCCTCGGCTTCTGGGGGGCCCGCAGGTGAATCCCAACAGCAGGAGTCAGTTGCTCACTGTGTGTCAGGCACTGTGCTAAGAGATTTACATATATTTTCTCACTTAACACTATGCAAATGGCCATATGAAGTAAGTAAATCTGTTTTCGGTACTTTAGAGGAGGAAATAGAGTCTTGGAGAGGTTAAGAAACGTGCTAGGCTGCATAGGCGTAGAAGCTTCCAGAGGCAGCACTCTTACCTCTGGATCCGCCTCTGTCAGAGGACTGAGCGGGAGAGGAGGGAGCGGGGCTTCTGTCTCCGTGACATTCTAAAAGGGGCTGGAGACGAGCCTAGTCCCAAACCTACCTTGGTCCAGTGGTTGTAATTTCAGGGGTCCTCTCACATACGCATAAATGTATTCCTCTTTCACGTCCAACTGCCAGGACTTGGGAACTAAGGCGAGCTATAGAAAAGAGAGCTTCTTTGGGAAACACTGAGGAATTTTCTAAGGCCCACTGGAAAACCCTGCTGGGAATGTCAGTAGCCCTGGCTCTGTAGAAAAGTGACCTGGAAATGATAGAGTCTTAGGATTTTAAAGTTAAAGGGCCTTTTGCACATGGCTATTCTAATACATTAGTTCATCTGCAACCAGTGTGTGACCTGAAGCCAGATTCCGAGACTGCAGGAGAGGCCGGTCTCCCGGAACTCCTCTGGGCGGGCTGATAAAGCAGCTCTAAATGCTGCGAGCAGCAATCCTTCTGGACCACAAGACTCACGGGCTCCTTTTTGTCTCCCAGGCTACGTGGAGTCCAGATGCTCATACCATTCTGAGGTGGGACTGTGCCCAGGAAACCAGCCTGGGGCCTCTCAGGAGGTATTTGGGAAATGCAACTTAAATGTCAAGTGGCAAGACTCTGGGTAACTAGAAGTCCAGATGCCTCTCTTTTACCTGGCATAAACGTGTGGGGTGACAGCCTTCTTGGTATCTCTGGATTCCATTTCATTGCCTTGACTGAATGATGGAAGACTTAGTCACTTGGAAATATGTTCAAGGACAGAAGGTTAATGATAGCCAATTCTTTATTTTTTTAGTGTGAGATTATTCTGTTAATGGATGAACCAGGTTTTTCTTTTCTGTATTCGCTTCTGTTATTACTTTTTTATGTTTTTTGCATTTTGGATATCACACTTACTTGATAGTGGAGAGAATAGGAGAAGGCCAGTCAGCTAAACCTGGTCTGATGCTGGTAGGGAGGAGGTTGCTGTCAGGTGTTAGAGCAGTTCTGTTAATGCAGTGGGGTCCGAGGTCCACCCGTGGGCCACTGGCCAGGCCAGGCAAATATCGCTGGGGAGAGCCAATTGCCCAGGTCAGCCAGGCACAGATTAGGGCAGAGGGAACAGGACTCAGGGTGGAATTCCAGGGGGAAGTGGGGCAAGCCCAGGGGATCAACTGCAGAGGGTGGGGTCTGGGCCATGGGTAGAGAGAAGGGGTCCTTGGAACCTGGTCAGAAGGAAGTGAGCCTTTGAGGAAAGGGGGCATCAAATTCCACCTTTGCCCGTCTAGTGGCCCTGCTGGTGGTTAAAGCAAGTGCGCCTCGGTTTCATTTATTTTACACGAAAGCAATGTGGTGTATGGGAACCATATTAGACTGGGCGGCCTTGGAGAACCAGCGTCTAGCCCTGATTCTCTGTGCGATCATGGGTACCTCACTTAATCCCTCTGAGACTCAATTTTAGCCAATTGTAAAATGAGGGGATTGAATCGGATGGGACTTGAGATTCCTTTAATTATAAATTAGAATAATGACAACCGAAGGCAACAAAATTTGTGCTACATGCGCTAAGAGGAGGTACCTCTTGGGCCACAACCATGTCCCCCATGTGAATTCCAGGTGCAACAGACAAGAGGAAGCTCCCCTTGAGGAGCACACAGCACCTCTCACCAGCTTGGAGAGTTCTATGTGCTCCTTAGGCACCTTGGCTGAGCCTGTGACACCACCTCTGACACAGCCTGTGACACCGTGCTGCCAACTCACAAGCTGGCCACCAACATCCACCAGCCCAGAGGTTTCTGTGTCCTCAATGTTTTAAAAACCTGGGCGATAGGTACATGAGTGTTTCTTAAGTTATTCTTTCTACTTTCTGTATGTGTAAAATACTTCATGATGAAAGTGGTATTTATCTATTTACTAAATGAAGAAACACAGGGAGCCAGCACAGCAGAGCAGCTGAGCAGCGGCAGGTGCAGGAACGCAGCAGCAGACTGCGATCAGTGCGCTGGGGCCTCGAGGTGACAGTCGCATGACCCTGGCGCCACACGCAGCCTCCCTGTCCCTCCTTCCCCTGCCTCTCCTCCCGTGGCCCTGGGATGAGGTAGCCCGAGGAGGTGGGCAGGGAGCAAGGGCACCTCGGTGGCTGCCCTGCCTGGAACCCACTCCTGCGCCCTGAGTCGGGATGCCCTCACTTTTGTGTCCCTGGTCCAGTAGAGATACGTTCACTTATGGGTTTACTGCAGCCCTACAGGTTCTTGGGTGGAAGGAAACAAAGGTGGGAATACCCAGGCCAGGAGACAGAGGCTGTGGGTCCCTCCTGCCTTCTAAGGGACTGAAAGTGGCTCTTTTCCAGAACGTGAATGTTTACAGCAGACACAATAGCGTGATGACAGGAAGCGTTCCAGGCCACATATGGATGTGGAATTTATGTGTTTCATGTGGCTGTGAAGGCCTTGGGGGGTTACAGGGCAGGAGGGTGGAGAGATGACTTTGAAACAGCCAAGCAGCCCTCTGCTTGCAGGAACTATCTCTGAGCGTCTTCTCCTGGAACTTGGCAACAGGGCTGAAAGCTGCAGATAAAAACTTCGTAAAATAAGACAAGCCAGTGACTTCAACTGCTAAGAATATGCACCGCCATTCCTGCCTGTGGACCTCCCAGTTTTAATTTCTTGACAATTTTGGCCCATTTTCCACGTAACGGGAATCTTAGACACGTTCATCTCAGTTAACCTCCTTCTTTCATTTCTCTTGAGCAAAGAAGGCACATATGAGAAAGCAAAAGTTTTCTTCTTTTCTCCGAAGTATTGGGATTCGAGAAAGCAGCTGTTCTAGAAAGTGAAGTATGAGTTTAAACTGATGTAGTCAAGGCTGTGCTGACATAATAAATATGAAGTGAGGACTTCCTATTGCCAAACTTTATTTTATATATTAACTTATAACATGTTTCCCCAAATTATCTATATTATTATGTAAATTCTTTTCAGCTGTATTGTTCCTGCCTGAAATTCAGGATAGCTAACTTTGGACTCTGTGTCTTAAGTTCTCCAAGTATTTTTCACTTTTATGAAACTCTTAATTTTTAAAAAATGAAATTAGAATTTACATGCTGATTTCTTGGTATGGTCCTGAAAATCGGTGTGCTACTCTTCCAAGGAATGACAGATAAACAAACAAAAAACAACAAAAACTTCTCCATCTTTTCCAAATTAGACAAAATGTTTTCTTCACTGCCTTAATTCTATGGATCCAAAGTAAAATAAGTTGAACTGCATATTAAGGTAACAATTAAATATTAGTAATCTCTAGTGCATTTGTCAGAGGTGTACTGTTTAGACTATAGTGGGAAGGTCGGCTTTGAAATCATTTAAATGCCAACTCTAATTTATGCTATGATCCTGGGCAAATTTCCTATTTAAATCCAAAGCCTCAGTTTTTTCATATTTTAAAACGGGAATATTGATACAAACTACTCTGATTGGCTTTGAAAATTAAATGAAAAAACACATGAAATGTACCATGTGCAGATAGTAAATGCTCAGTAAAGGTGAGATCTTTTGATTTCTTTGACACATTCCACTTCATACAACCACATCTTCTTATAGAATGTTCCAGTGATGCTCAGGGAAGGGAGAGGTAGGAAAAGCAGGTGTCTCTTGGGTCAGACCATCCGAGACCTATCAGAGGAAAGCCCAGAGAAGGGCTGGAGAAGAGGCAAGTTCCAAACATCTCGGGGGAGCAGTAGGGCTCAGAGGAGTGGGGGGCAAGAGAGAAGGCAGAGGGAGACACTAGAGAAGGGAGGAAACTGTTGACAGCCAGGAATAGGGGCCACCTGGCCCACCCAAGCTGGCCCATGCAGGCAGGCGTCAGGGAGGAGGACGAAGAAAATGTCCATCACGTGCCCACGGGCCTGGCACTAGGCGAGAGGCAGAGGGGGGCGCGTAGGACTGTTTGAAGGATGCGGGGGCTCAGGCAGACCCTCTGTCTAGGAGTAAAATTTGCCCAATTGGCTGGAGTTTCCTTATTTCTGGGGTACTTGGCAAAGAGGTCAGGGGCTGGGGTATGTTTTCCAGCACCCTAACAACTACACAGAGTTCTAAAAGTCTTTTGTATGTGATAATCAAACAGTGGTGTCAGTAATCAGGAGGGCGTTAGGGTGACTCAGGTGTTGGTTGGCTAGTGGCGGAGTGGCCTGAAGAATGTGAAAAACCACTCAGGGTGGAGTTTTTTTGTCTTTAAAGACGAAATGAGGAGCTTTGCAGCAGCTAATGAATGGGTCCCAATGTGTTTTGGACAAAAATGTTTGACCGGTGATTCCAGGTAGCTCAGTCATGTTTTCTGAAGGGTACAAGCCCTGTTGCCCCGAGAATGCACCGTGTGGCAAGAGGGTCTCAGGAAAGTTGGGGATGTGTGTTCAATATTTCCCTCTCACTCAGTCTCAGCAAAGAATTTCTGTCTGGGCCTTGTGACCATTTAGGAATCTACATTGGCTGATGGAGAAAACCATCAAAAAGCTCATTTTGTACCCTTAGCTGATCCAAATGGCTGATCCTGAACCACTAGGAAGTGCTGGGCTATAGGGAGGCACGAGTCCATCAGGTCTGCAGGCATTCGGTATCACTTCACCTCCCACATGCACCGTTCCATCCCATCTTTTTTTTTTTTGTAAAAATGAACTTGATTCCAATTCTACCCTTTTTTTGGTAACTGTGATAGGATGTGGCTGCACCCTCTGCTGTCATCCTGAGCACGGGCAGGTGGCTGGAGGCAGAAAGTGCTGAGTGTCAGTGTTCAGAAAGTGGAGGTGGCAGATGTCACTGTTTACACTGAGGACTGCTTCTCCCAGGCAGGCAGCACACTTGAAGTGATTGACAATGCAGAGAAGGTGGTCGGGGAGGACCCACAAATGGGGTGGTGCAGTGAGGTCACTAAAAGCATCGAGCCCTAGAGTCGGGCTGCATGGGTTCACATCCAGATTCCACCTCTTACCAGGGAAGTCACCACACAACACTCTTGGAGGCTCGGCTTCCTCACCTGTCAAAGGGAACCACATCAGCCCTCTCTTCTTGTGGGGGTTGTGAGATTATCAATGCAAAGCTCACAGAGTAGACTCTCGGTGAGCAGAAGCTACACTGTTGCTGTTAAAGGGTTCGGCCGGGAGTCCCCGGGCTCCATGGTTCCGTTCCTGTCCCTCGGCTTCTGTCATGGGGAGTCTTACTTCTACTGCAGTCCTGGGTTTCTTTTCACATTTAATTTCAATTCCAGATCAACCTAGCCTGGCGTTTTATCCTCTTTGTCTGGCAGGCCAGGCCGTCTGCCCAGCCACTTTCACCTTGAGTCCTGGATTGATTTATGGCCACCTGTGCAGTCTGCCAAGTGTACTCTGAAGGAAATATGCTGCAGCGATTACTACTGCAGCCCATGTTATAAACCTTGTAGAAAGAATTATTTCATTATGATGAATCATCCTCACCAGCCTGGGTGCCAACCCTCTGCTCTACTGAGTTCAGATCCTGAGCAGAACTGCTGGACATTTTCTGTTTCCTTGACGTAAGCACCTTTGGCTTGGCCCACCTTCCTCCCCATCTCTGCTGTACCAGTGAGCTTCCCCCAGGCCTCTGTTCACTAGGGTCATGGTCCTGATCCCTGACCTCACACCTCTGCATAGGTTGGGCTCAGAGGAGACTCTCTGGTGCCCTTTGGTCAACTCCTTTGGCCTGTGGGTCCTGAGGCCAGCGACCTCACTCGTGCATTGTCTTGGGTGTGCAGTGTGTGGAGTGAAATCATTAATTCAGGTCATGGGGCCTTCAGTGTAGGCAAATGGTGAGTGTGTCTGGAGCTGTGGAGAGGGTAAGGCCAAGCAGGAGGTGGGTGGAGAATAAGAGAAATTTGGAGCTGGAGCAGAAGATTGTCAACTCCTCACTAATTGCTGCTTCTAGTCTTTATCTTGTGTTCCAGTATTTCATTGACAACTCAGTTGTGCAGCAGTTTTTCACCGTGTTTCTTGGAAGTGTCTCCCTTCACTCATTTTCCACAGAAATATCTAGAACTGAGCTCCTCTCACTGGCTGCTCACCAGCCACCCTCCAGGCTGCCAGCACAAATACACCAACCCATGAACCTCTCGAAGAGTGAAGAGACACACACACAGATAAATACATAAAGGAACACGGATGTGGAAATGTGGAAGGATCGTGGTAAGGAGCCTTCATAAGGATGAGTGTCCAAATCAGTGTGAGACGTCTGCCCCTCTTGACTTTGAATTTGTAGCTTCTGAACCTGAAGCTGTCACCTGTATCCCTGCAACAGATGCTCTTTCTATACATTGCTGGAATTTTGCCACGACGGGGCAGCAGCTATTGGGGCCCGTTTCTTGTATTCTGAAGTGTACGATGATTCTGAGATCCAGGTCGCAGCCATGAACGTTCCAAACCGTGGAATTTTGCCACGACGGGGCAGCAGCTATTGGGGCCCGTTTCTTGTATTCTGAAGTGTACAATGATTCTGAGATCCAGGTCGCAGCCATGAACGTTCCAAACCATACTTAAATGAGAACTTTATATACTGAAAAATATATATTTTAGAAATCTGAACATTAGATAATAGAGTAGATAATCTTATGCAGTAAGCTTTTAAAATAAACTCCTCATTCTATTAGCTTCTGTATTGCTATCTCTAAAAACTGATAATTATTTAGAACAACTGGGTCCAAAACTGGTCTAACATTTGACCTCAGAGCAAAAGTTCAATTGGTCTTAGTCTGTAGATCTGGGACCTACAACTACCAATGTCTCCTGCCCCCTGACTCAGGAGATTCATTCACGATGCTTAAATTATCCAAACTAATCTTAATCTGTATCTTTAATACAACACATTGTAAGATGTTTGGTGATTCTGCCATGACTCTTGCTTGTTCCCCTGACATGCAAATGAAAACGAAGACAAGGGGTTGGCTATTTAGCTGCTGTTTTATGCTAAGCTCCTGGCTTATTCTCTGAAACAGGAAAGAAGTGATTTTCCACTTCATTCTTAAATTGGAGGGAAGCATCTCTTTCTCATAGGCATATCTCCTAAGAGCTACTGGGGGGGGGGG